>NC_061122.1:163625688-163643700 GCF_002878395.1 Capsicum annuum
ACTATCTATCCAGTGACAAGTAATGGTTAAATAATCATTTTTATTAACAGCACGACCAAGATCAGAAGTTAGTGGCGAGGTTTCTTAATTTATCCATAATATAAATCAAACTAAAAAAAATTCAAAATACACAAATATAATAAAATTAAATATTCAACAATTAATACACTAATTAAAAATTAAAAGTAAGAGATGGAACGACAATATCAAATTCTGAAAGTATCCGAAGGTTGCGACTTTAGAAACTTCCACTCGTACTTTGTAATCGCAAAATTAAAAAATAAAATTGAGCACTTTAGGAAATATATAGAATATTTGAATTTTGAGAATTGAGATTTGAGAGAGAATGAAATTTGAGAGAATGAAAATTGTGTGAAAAATGATTTGAAAGTATAGGGTATTTATAGAATATTTTTTGGGTTTAAAAAAATATTTTAATTGAAAAAGTGTTTATTAAAAATGACCATTTAGCCATTTTTGGGGCCCAAACGGTCATATAGTCGTTGGGCCCAACGATCAAACAGCTGAAACAGTCAAAAATAATTTTTTTTTTAAAAAAAAAAAACTAAACGAGTCAGTTCCGGGCCGGTTAACCGGTTGACCTGGACCGGTTTTGGTCCGGGCCGAGTTAACCGATCCAAAAAAAATAACCAAGCCTGGGACCCAGAACCATATAGCTCGTGGGCTGACCGAGCCGGGTCATATCGGGCCAGGCCTCTATGTGGGCCGGGTCAGGCCGAGTCAAACCGGCCTATTTGACAGGTTTATGTGAGGATCTTGTCTTAGTTCATAAGTATTAGGATATATTCTTACCTCAGTTGAGTTACCATTCCTGCTTCAAAACATGATGAGTATATTGTATTACTTTAATTTCTTGAGAACTGTTTTATTTTGAGAGTAATTATTGCCACAAATATATGTATGACAAAACATATTCTTATATGTTTTGTTTCCCATCTTAGGATGAGATGAAACCTAAGGGAAGTTGTTTCTATTTTGAAATGCACTGTTAAGTTTAAGAATTTTTTTAATAATCAGTCAATATTTGAGTTTACCAGCTTGGTATATCGTAGTGTATGATTTTTCATACAAAAATACTGTTTATTGATTTTTTGTCAATTCTTAAGATTTGAATTTGAGACCTCTAATTAAGGATAAAGATATTCCATCCATCCTACTACACCCCTTGATAATAATGTAGGTTTTACACACTTTAACACTTTACTTTTGACATCTAATTGAAAATTCTTAATAATTTCATTATTTTAGTAAGACAAAAAAAAGACATTGAGAAGGAAAATGATCTCGATTGAATGAGTTAAACTTGAAGTCCCAAATATTTTAGGTCAAAGTTTCGAGCACTTTCAACTTCCTTTAGCTTATTAAGGAACATTTTTTTCAATTACAAAATTTAAGTTTTCTTGAGATTCAAAAGAGATGATCAACAACATATTGAAAAAGGAAAAAACTTGAACAACAGACCATTTTAAAACTCTAATTAAATTCACTTTACATTATTAGTTTATTACCCAATCTATAAGGTTGATTATGCAACATACAAAAAATAAGAAATTCTTTTCTCATCGATGATATGTTTTAATTTGATAATTTTTTAGGTTACGTAGTTTATTTGTTTGTTCTGTTTTTGTTAATCCTTTAGCTATAATTTTTGTGGATTTATGGTATCATGTAACAAGCACGGTAAATATGTATCAGAAAAAAATGCTTAAGGTAACTATAAAATCATAACTTTTATAATAATTTTCATCTTTTATTTTTGTTTTGTAATTTATCTTACAACAATTGTAGGGATAATCAAGTAAATGTGATAGTTGTCCAGGTTCTTCAATGTGTTTCTTCAGTGATTGAGTAGCACTTCGTGAAGTCAATCTGTCGATTGTGCTTTTCTGCTTTGTAAGTGCGTAAGTTATTTTGACCGATGCATCTTCTATTTAAGCACAGCTCTTCAAAGATTCATTCTTTATTTCAAATTCCTCCTTTAATCAGAACTCTCATTGCATAGAGTTCTACTTCAAGTGAGACTCCTTCTTCAATTCCAACTCTTGTCTCCTTATTGTTGTAGTAAAACTCCAACTTTTTAAATCAGCACATGTTTATTTATCAGAATCTTTCTCTTCCCACGCATAGGATTCTTCAGGATATTCTCAGAAGTGAAACTCCTTCTTCACGTAGGACTCTTTTTTCAACTCAACTTGGTTTACTTTATCATTAAGTGTTTGAATCAAATTCAACTTGTTATATTCCCCACATGATGTGTAACTTGAGTATATCAGAATTAGGATTGCTTATTCATTCCTATCTTTAAGCAATCTTATCTGCATCTATCAGTGAAACTGGAAATCTGCTTTTCTATGCGTGGACCAGCTCAAGTAACATGTTTCATTCGTGTATCAGTTTGTCAATCATCAAAACTACATAGTACCCAACAAATTTTACTTTTTTTATGATGACAAACCTCTTGTATTTGTGCATTCAACCATCTTCACCTATAGGCACTATAGTATAAAACACTAGAATGAAATCAGTTAGTCAATGGGTTATAAACATTGCATAACCCTCTTATTTTTCCTCTTTTGGCATCATCAAAAAACCATTTCAACGTAATTATATACTAGCCAAAGTGATTAGTTATGCTATTTATGGCCACTGGGGCTATCACCAAAATAATCAGACAAAGATTTGAGCCAATATAGTAATGTATTAAAGAGAGCCAAAACATGAGTCAATTTAGCAGAGATAACCATTCCATTTAACTGTCAGAGCATGTTCTATATTAAACCTAAGCTAGTACTGAACAAAGCAAAACAACTGAGCATTTAAAAAATAAGGTATAAAAGTGGGACATAACTAAGGGTACGAATAGTGATGAGAAAGGAGGAACGGGTGATATCGACTGTGTCAATTGACGAATGACTTCAATATTTTTATCCCTCTCTCAATCAACTTCAAGCTTCAAAGTCATGATCTAAGCCTAAAGGACCACTTATTCCACTTCATGACTGTCTTGTGCAGCTTCAAGTTCAGAATTTAGCTCAGCTAAATTATTTTTTTTCTTATAATTATTTTTTGCAATTAGTGTTAGCCCTCCTTATAGAACTAGGTAGAGCAACATGATTCATCTATTCAAAAACATCCATTATTATTTGAAAAGTCAAACCTAAATTAGGATTGAGAAATCCTAAAAGATCTGAGCCAATTAGGAACTAAAAGGAAGAGCATGTCCCTTTTCATTCTTCATAACATATATTGCATGTTATTAATGATCAAGCTTGGCAAATCCATCGTACAAACTGATATTTTGGTTGAGAGAGAATAAGATACTTCTGGTGTAGGATTAAACACATTTGTGCATAATCAATTGGAGAGAATCACAGAAAGTTGGTCAACCGATTCGTCAGCTTTATAAGACAAGAAGAGGATGAAGTGTGAGGAATTGAACAGGTGTGCTCAACTGTTTCAACTTAGATAGCCTATGCTTATGTCAGTGTAAAACATACCTGATAAGAAAAACTGTGTGGTCACAATTGCTTGTTTGTACCTATTTTTCTGCATAATCTAATACAAAATTAGGTTAGAAGAGTCAAAAATTTGGAATTAGGACACACAACTAAATGTGCAAGACTGAATCGAATAACATTTTAGCTAATAAGATTAAGAATAAAAATAGTTATTTTAGTCAATCATTGAGGGGAGTTCATGCAATTTTAATCATCCCCAAGTCTAACCTATTCCTTTTAAAATGCTCTCTACTTAGTGTCTTTGGTGCTTCTCCTGTCAATTAAGTAACCCACATAGTCAACATTTTTATAGCTCTCAAGAGTGAAATTGTTTTTCTTTGGATACCATAGTCCCAAGTCATTGATTTGTTGTTCCCCCTATCGATATACCCTCAGTCATGTACAACAATTGAACCAGGTGGTACAACATATTTCTGTGTATGTTCATCAGTTTGCTGTCATCCTTTTTAAAAAAAAACTCTCTTGCTTCCCCCTTACACGAGCACTACAAATCTGGCCATCTTTCAAATGATCCATTGCCCCTTTAAATGTGGTGAGTGAAAGAACTTTATTTTTTTCTAGTCTTATCTTTTGAGCAATATTTATTCATGTACAAATTTTGCTTGCCTCCTTTCACTCTCACCTGCAAAACAAACTAGGGGTTAACTTTAGGCACCCAGACAAGCTTGGGTTCTTTCTTATGAGTAAATGGATGAATCAGATTTCTTCTAGCCCATGCAGGCAACAGGTTACGTGACCTATTTCTCTGACCAGGTTTAGTTATCCTTTTCTTGGTCAGAGATAGTTTATTTACCAAATTTAAACTGTTGGATCTGTTTTTGGCAGCAACAGGATATTCAGTGGTTGGTTGTCCTAGTTTTCCACAAATATAACATAAATCCTTATAGAAAATAGTTTCTTTGTGAAAACCTATACCAACCCTCTCATTTTGAGTCCTACTACTCGGATGATTAACAATTCTAGATGACTTGGTCCATCGGTAAGCTCTTCCAAGATCAAGTTTTATCCTAGAGTTTTCTTGAGTTAGCTTTCTAACCTTTTCTCTTTGATAAAACAATTCATCTTTTCTTTGTTTAAGTTCAGACTCAATTATTTAATGATTTTCACTCATGGCTCCTTTTTCTTTTTCACTAATTGACAACTTTAAGATTTCTAATTTTAGATCTAGGTTTGATGAACCAAGTTGACTGACCTATTCCTTTAGGGTTTAGTCTTTTCTATCAGTGACATTCTTACAAATCTCAAGATCAATGCAATCAAACTTTAGGCTTGCAAATGCATTGAATAACTGATCTCTTTCAGATGTGAGCTCATAAAAATCATCAATCAAGGGAATTAGTCTTTTCTTAGAACAAAGATGCAATTTATCTTTAAGATCAAGTAGACTTACCTCAGATTTTATTTCCTTTTCTTCCATGTCTGAGTCACCTATTGCCATAAGTGCACTTTCATCAACTCCATCATCATTAGATTCTTCTGAGCTTGATCCCCATGCAGCCATCGTAGCAAATGATTCCTTCTTTTTGAAGTAAGATTTCTCTTTTAGCTTCAACTCTTTTTCAGCTTTTACATTTTTTCACTCAATTTCCCACAATGGACAATCCCTGATCATATGATCTGTGTCTTCATACTTGAGACAACCAGTTTGAGACTTATAGTTGGAATAACACCTACTACTCGTTCCTCTCTTGTTTTGGCACTTTTCTTTCTTAAAATACCTTTTGAAATTCTTGGTAAGCTTTCTATTATCCAGATCTGATTCTACACTGTCAGGCTCTTTTAGTGCTATTGACTTATCCTTAGTTCCTTTATTTTTCTCTAAGGTATCCATGTTTTTCTCATATGGGTTCACAAGAGTCTCCCAAATTTGTTTGCAGTGGTGCAACCTGAGATCTTGTTATATTCATCTGGTCCAAGTCCGCAAATAAGAATATACTTAGCTTTGGCATTCTTTCCAAGCGTCTTAAAGTCGGCCTTATCATACTCACTCTTGTCTTTTAATACATATTTGTTTTCAGCATCCTTTTTCATGGGGTATTGAGGTCCATCAATAATTCTATTCCAGAGTTCGCAGTCAACAGCCTGAACAAAATCTTTCATCCTTTCTTTCCATCTTGAGTAGTATTGTCCATTGAACGAAGGAGGGCTATTAATGTCTTGTCCTTTGCAGTAGCCAGTAGGTGGTGCAGAATTCATCTTTGATCTTATCTTAAGGTGTTAGCCTTCACAAGATAACCCGCTCTGATACCACTTGTTAAGAATTTGTGCCCTACTGATTATCTTATTTTTGCCTGACTCTTGCCTATCGATGAAATGGGTTGCCTGGCGTGTTCCAAGGAAGCAGTAAAATAAAAAGTAAAGAACACAATGATTTTTACGTGGAAAACACCCGACTCAAAAGGTGTAAAAAACCACGACCTGCACCTCTATAGGATTTAACCCCAACTTCACTAAATAACTCTGAGCCTCAACAACGACTGATTACAAAACTCTTGTAACTAACAAATAGGAATTATAAACTCTAATTCCTTTAACACAACGACTAGGAATTATAAATTCTAATTCCTAACTACACACACACCTCCCAAGGTATGTGTTCCCAAAGTCTCTGAGTTTTCCTCAACTCGAAGACTAGCTCCTAGTTCAGTTTACAACACACTGAAACAAATATTACATCAATAGTTTAAACACAATGAACAACTCTAAAAATCAACTGTAAAACTCTTAACTGGATTTTATACTTAGGACCAGGTTCTTCAATGTGTTTATTCAGTGATTGAGTAGCATTTCGTGAAGTCAATCTGTCAATTGTGCTTTTCTGTTTTGTAAGTGCGTAAGTTATTCTGACTGATGCATCTTCTATTTAAGCACATCTCTTCAAAGAGTCATTCTTTATTTCAAACTCCTCCTTTAATCAAAACTCTCATTGCATATAGTTCTACTTTAAGTGAGACTCCTTCTTCAATTCCAACTCTTGTCTCCTTAGTGTTGTAGTAAAACTCCAACTCTTTAAATTAGAACATATTTATTTATCAAAATCTTTCTCATCCCACACATAGGACTCTTCAAGATATACTCAGAAGTGAAACTCTTTCTTCACGTAGGACTCCTTTTTCAATCAACTTGTTTTCCCTTATCATTAAGTGTTTGAATCAAATTCAACTTGTTATATTCTCTACATGATCAGTAATATAAGTATATCAGAATTAGGCTTGCTTACTCGTTCCTGTCTTTAAGTAATTTTGTTTGCATCTATCAGTGAAACTGGAAATCTATTTTCCTATGCGTGAACCAGCTCAAGTAACATGTTTCATTCATGTGTCAGTTTGTCAATCATCAAAACTACATAGTACCCAACATACTAGTATGTTGTTGTTGGAGCATATAAAAGTTAAATGAAACTGATCTTCACAAGGTCGATGCATGACATTTACTAGAGTCATCTAATGCAGCTTATATGAAAGATATAAGAAAATATTGTTAAAATTTACAACTTAAGTTTCTATTATTATTACATAAAGTTCTAACAACCAAAAGTAATTACAAAAAAAAAATTAACATTTTCTCTCTCTAAACGTCGTATACATATCTCACCTATCCTTTTATTACATTTAATGCTTCTCAAAAAGCACCTAAAATCTAGGAACCTCAATCAAACAGCTTTGCCAAACCTCCTTTCTTTTCTCTCTAGCCGCCTTCTATAAATCCAAATCTCTCTCTACATATACACAACTCTTCTACTTTTTCTCTCAACTTTATACAAATTGTTGTTCCGCTCTCTCTTTCTTTTTTTTTTTTTTTTTTGCAAAATTATGGTTGAAATTTTTAATCAAGATTATGATGATGCAATCATATTATAGACCATTAGAGAGGTGCTATAGTAGAATTAATGAAGATGGGTTGTTATGGCATATGGATTTAAAGCCACATGCTTCTGGTGACTTCTCTACTGCTGTTGTTCAAGCTAATTGGTGGGATTCTTCTATGTTTCCTTTGTCGGCAAACCACAATCTGGGCTATCAGATATAAAGTAAAGGTATGTATATATATGGAATTTGACATTACAAAGGTATGTATATATATGAAATTTGACATTGCTGAGAGTTTTTATGCCACACCATATACATAATTGTGTTATGTATATGTTTGATCTACACAATGTATGTCATGCAATTCAAGCTGGTGAGTTGTTTTATCTTTAACTCATATACATAACTATGTTATGTAAGTGGAATACATAAGTAATTGCGCATTTTTCTTGACAGAACATATACATAGAATAGTTATGTATAGGACTCTGTTAGACCTGTTGAGTTGTGTTATTTCAACTTATATACATAGCACGCTTATGTATACGGAAGAATGTTAGCTATTGCTCATTTGTATTATCAGTACTAAAAAAAATTATTTAAGTTTGGTTGCATATTAAACTATTATTGGTTTTCAATGTATATTATTACAGGGGATGCAATTAGGATGCAATTGTCGAAATCAAGCCAAGACTCCTCAATCTCTAATTCTGATTGTTTGAAATTTGATTTGGTGTTTTAAAATTTTGAAACTAAAAAGTTGTTACTGCTTTTAAGGGATTCATTAATCACAATTTCGTAAATACAGCGTTAACTGTGTTATGTATTTAAGGCAGATGATATATTTTCTTAATTATACTTAAATCAGTTAGTTCAAATACACAAGTAGTAATGTATATCGACGTCCAGTTATGTATATGAAAAAATTAAATTCGAGAAAGAAAAAAATTAAATAAGAAAATCAGAAGAGAGGGTAGTTAAGAAATAAACTAGTGGTATTTATGTTATTTACCCAAGATATAATTTGCTTAATTTGTCCATTAGCTCGACCATTTGTTAGCTTAGTCCCTTTTAGCTCAACTCAGTCGGTCCATAAAAAAGGGCTAATTTTGTAATCCAAATTGACACATGAAAATTTTATCAAAATATTTTCAGAAAGATTCTTTCTTATTTGGTATGGTATATATAGTTATAATGAAAAAATGTTTAAAAGATAATAAGAAATTATAAAAGAATAAACAAGCAAAGAAAACTTAGTAAAAATTAAGAGGATTGAATTATGATTCATATTTTAGCCTATTTTAGCTCAAATAACTTTTGAATGGGTCAATAACCGATTTATTTATGGGATAAACTACATAAATAGCTTCTTTAGTGGGTGCCTTTATTTTTTTGTCCTCAATAAGAAAAGACCTACAAAACTAGTCTCCCTTTTTTTTATATATATAGGACAATTACCTATTTGTTTCTCTATATCTTAAATATTTTTAAACAATTTCATACTTATTTATCTTTTAACTTCTTCTTTTTTTCTCTTTTTTATTTTAATTTAATTTTTTTTTATTTTCCCTTCTTTTCTTTTTTCTTTTAAAAAAAAATTCAATCCTTAATTCTTTTTTTTCTCTTCTCAATTACAATTTTTTTATTTTTTCTCTTTTTTATTTTACTTTGATTCTTATTTTTTTCTTATCTCTTTTTTGTTTTAGTTTTTCTCAACCCTTATTTTTTTTTCTTTTCTTCTCTCAACTTCTTTTTAAAAAAAAAAAAAAAGATCTTTTTTTCTTTGGTTTTTTATTTTTTATTTTTTTAATTTTTCTCTGCCTTAATTTATATTTTATCTTTTTTAAAAAAAAAATCTCAACCTTTATTTTTTTCTTTTATCCTCTCAACTTCTATATTTCCTTTGTTTTTATTTTCTATAATTTTTATTTTTTATTTTTAAATATCGTTCTTCATTTTTTTCTTTTTTTGCAATTTTTATTATTTTTCTTCTCTTCGAATCCTTTCAAACAACAAGTTACGTGCAATAAGCTAAAGTTGAAACTACCACATTGTATCTTAATTTATTATATGTGTTATAAATCTTGTCTTAGGATTTTTAAATAATAAGTTGTGTTCCATGGTCAAGAGTTAACGTTACCACACTATGTTTTGAGTTATGAGATGTTCTATAACTCTTACCTTATAGACAAGACTTAGCTCAAGGATTTTCAAACAACAAGTTATCCCCGATGGACAAGAGTTGACACTACTACGTTATGTCTTGATTTAAAACTTAGAGTCATGACTTATTCCAAGGATTTTCAAACAACAAGTTATGTACATTGTGCAATAGGAAACACTACCTCATTGTGTTTTTTACTTATGAAATGCTCTATAACTCTATGCTAATAAGAAAGACTTAAAAGAAGACTTTCAAGCAATAAGTTATTGCTTCATGGGTAAGAGTTGACACTACCACATAGTGTTTTAGTTTATGAGATGTTTTATGACTCTTGCCTTAAAGGCAAGACTTAACTCAATGACTTTCAAACAACAAGTTACGCCCCATAGGTAAAAGTTGATACTACCACATTATGTTTTGATTTATGAGATGCTCTATAACTCTTACTGACACGACCCGAACCAGGGCCTTGTCGTAATGGGCATCTCAAGCCTAAGAAGGATCGGAGATCACCTCGCTACCCAATCCAACCAACCAACACATACCCTGAGTCGATGAATTTCGAACATATAACAAGATAGAGTAATTAACAACACACGAACTTTGGGATAGGCCCATGATCATAACCAACCCAAGCAAGTCTTACCATTCAATGCCCAACCAATCAACCATTAACATAACCAAATTAATATCCAAGTCCATATCCATACCATAACATACCCAAGTCCACAGTTTTTCCATAAAAAGCCTCTAAAATAATTCGAGAATATTCAATCGGAACATTGCCTCGATCATAGCCTAAAACCAATATCTAAGTCTAAACCAATAAAGACATAAGAAGCTAAAAGCAAGAAATGGAGTCTTCCGAAGTATGGAAGCTCACCACGTCAAGTCAACAAGGGTTGTCCCCGAATCCAAGTCACTCAGCAAGAGATGTGATACTATGACCGACATCTACATTGCGTGGGGATACAATGTCTGAAGACAGTTAGCAGTTTGACCTCTAGCATGTAACTCAAGGATAAGGAAAATACAATTCCAATAGTTCAAAACCAACCAATCAATGCACATAACCAATGCAATATATATATATATATATATATATACACACACAGAGAGAAACACATATACCATGTGGGGGTAGGGAGCAAGGTTTAACATGGACCTTTGAAATCTTAGTCTGGGTCGTGTAGCTTAGTTGTCATATTAATAACACCCACGGGCTATATGGGCTCCAGTTCTCACCCCCTGGTCGGGCCGCAGTTCGTGTAGTTGTACAAATCAGAGAATAATCATATGTATATACACGGAGGACTCAAACCTCCCACTCATATACTAAAGTGACTTGGTCACCCGATCATGTAGTATGATATGGGGATTCAAACCTCCCACTTTGTATATTATGGGAGACTTGAACCTCTAGATCATAGTAAGCAAAAAGACTCGAACCTCAAGCCAATTTGACCATTTGGACCTCCCAATCATATTAAGCAAGAGGACTCGAACCTTAAGCTGTTTTGACTCTCGTGTCGGCAAATACAGTTTCCAGTATTGATCCCTTGGGATCTATACCTTCACAACTCAGCTACACAACCCTTTTTAAAGTCTAATTAAAACATCCATTATACATACACAACCATTTAACCAATTACTTACCAAAGGCACTTCATTGGTATCGTCATACCAACACTACTTGCAAGTATACCACATGTCATTACCATTATCAATCAACCAATCATTCTTTTGACTTTAGGACTCGAACCCATTGTCTACAACGACACTTATTCAATTCAAAGTTAAGGGACTCGAACCCATTGTCTAAAAAAGAAATAAATCAAGTCAGTATTTAGGGACTCAAACTCATTTATCTGATTAAACCACCAAGGTTACCATTTAAATCATTACATGGCCAACAAGGCTTTCACAAAACCATTTACCTACCATTCATATTCATTAGGCCAATGCCTTAGATCAAATCACCATTTAACATGTGATTAGTTTATTCTCTTAGGCATTTTCACAAACACTTTGAGGGCATATTATTACCATAACCAAAACCAAAGTAAAAACCATCAAGTTTAGGGTTACTCATGACCCATTTGTTAAACCACAATTATCAAGCACCCACATATGCAAACCATTACTAAAAACATGTATAAACACAAGTTAAACCAAGAGTAAACAATACCCAACCATATGCAACAAAACCCTTAACTTTGGTTTTCAAAACCACCATTTAAGAATCATAATCACACTTTAAAACACATGATATTTATGAAATAACAGCGAGAGAAGAGTTGCATGCCTTATTCACGAAGATTCACAGAGATAAACTTGACTCTTGAGCCTCTAGATGAACACTTGTAGAAATCCCAGCCCCAATCTTCAAGGGGGAGAGAGTGTTTTTGGAATGTTTTTATCCTCTAATATGTGTTATGAGAGGCCACAACATATTATAAAATGTGGGGACTTAAGGGTTTTAGGTGGGAAATGTTCGAAATACCCTCAGCTTAAAAGCTGAAAACTTAGCCGCATGAAGGTATGACTACACTTCTTAAATCGTAACCTAGGGTACGAGTGGTACCCTTATCTCATACCCTAGGCCTCATCTTGGACCTTCATACTGACCAACATACGACCATAAAGGACTAAGTCGTATCTTATCATACGAGAAGTACCCTTAGAACCATACCTTGGTCAGAATCATCTAGACCAAACTTAGGGCATCATACGATTTAACAACATACCCTCATACCCTAACATACGACTAGTAAGATGCCCAATTGTACCTTAAATAGAATGCAACCCAACCATACTAATTTTCATACAAGAAAAAGGACCCTAAATCGTACCACATCATACGACTAGTATGCTCAAGTCGTATGATGTCCAGAATGCTCAACTTAGGAAATTTTCTAAGGGTCAAAACTAGGGTGTTTCAATCTTCCCCATTTGGATCACTCGTCCTTGAATGACGGGTCGAGGCAAACATAGGCATGAGTTTAACATGTTATCATTCACCAAATTTTACTTTAACCAAGTTGAAAAACAAAAACATTAAGAAATCACCATTCCTTTAACAACATCAACAAACAAAAGATGTTAAGATCAACACATACCCCAAGCACGAATATCCCAAACGGAGAACAAATGTGGATACTTGGACTTCATGTCCTCTTCTACTTCCCAAGTAACTTTCTCGAACTTTTAGCTCTGCCACAAAACCTTTACTGAAGCAACATCTTTCGTTCACAACCGATGAACTTGCCGATCTAAAATCTCAACCGGGACTACCTCATAAGATAAGAAATCCAAAATACCAACTCTTTAAAAGAAAACGCCGATAAAGGATCACCTACATACTTTCTCAACATAGATACATAGAAAACGAAATGAATGAAGCTCAAACTAAAAGGCAACTCCAACTCATAGCAACACTACCATCCCTTTTCAATACCAAGTATAGACCAATATAGCAAGGACTTAACTTATCTTCCCCTTATTACCAAATCTCATTACTCCCATCGTGGGAGATACCCTAAAGAACACCCAATCTCTAACCTCAAACTTCAAGTCCCTTCGCCTCACATCTGCATAGAACTTTTGGCCACCTTGGGAAGTCTCAAGCCTACTTCGAATCACCTTCACATTCAGTCCCCAACCTACAAAATTATCTATGAATACCACGTCTCACCAATTCAACCTTACAATTTCTCACAGACACACCTCTATGAGAACCTGAGTCTATCTATACATTGCTCTCATACTTAAGCCTATCCAAAGATAAATGAGGTTAACTTAGGCCATAGGGCTCTATTCCTTACATCCATCCAAAAATATCACTCTGCTGCCCCATCACTGCAGTCAAACATCACATTCCATCAAGATTTCTAACTACCCAACACCACGATTGGTATATCTATGAATCATAACACTCAAGCATATCTTTACTATACCCACTGTACAGTCTACCCCACCAAAGATCCAGTAACCTCCAAAATCACTGCCTTGCAACTCACTAATTAGGGGCATAGACATCTATACTTCTAAACACTCAATACTTCATTTTTAATTTCTTAGAATATTTACATTACTTCTCTAATACCATATCCCTATACCTCGACAAGTTATTAAATCTATATCAAGAGTTCATATAGGCAATCTACTTCTCCCTCACTTTGGCTCTACCTAACACGAGGTAACAACTCCCTAGACTTCTCATGCTAAGAAATCTTAAGGACATAAGCAAGAAATATGGCACCCTTATCTTAGTACTGAGTATACATTACCCTTGCAATCCAAGACTCTTATCTATCTAATGATTTGGTCGCTACTTCTACTTCAACACTTAGACCTCCTACCTACTTCAAAATTACATATTCCACTATTTCATAAGGATCACCCAAGCACTCCCACATATTACATCACCATACTAATTTACCCCCACAAACCTTGCATCATTATCATCGAGTTAACATTCTTATCACCATCCTTGGCATCAAAACTTAAACTTAACGTCTAATAATGATCATGTATTACCTGCGAAGCATCCGCAAAACACACTAACCTACCCCACAAGAAGGTTACTCTAAATTTCTTATCCTATTCCAACAACCTATACACACTCGAAGAAGCCTATTTTCCTTATGCACGGTCAACATCGGTGCACCCCATAGGGGCATACTAGGATGGATGAAACTCTTACAAGAATCCATTCTATTGAGGAGGGCAGAAATAGAACGAATGTTCAAAACAAAATCCATACCAACATCAATCTCCCTATCAGAGGAGCACCAGGAAGATCATCAGGGAAAACCTTAGGAAACTCATTAACCACAGAGATGAATTTTTGAGAAGGACCTTTCGAGTTAAAATCTTTAACCCAAACCAAATGATACAAGCACCCTTTGGAGATCAACTTTTGGGCTCTAAGATATGAGATAAATCTTTCCTTAGGCATTAAAGAACCCCCTTCCCATACAATGACTGGATTATTAGGGAATTTAAATATAACCTTATAGGTCTGACAACCTAAGAAAGCATAACCGAATACAACCAATCCATCCCCGATATGACATCAAAGTCAACCATGTCTAACTCTATTAAATCCTCAAGAGTTTCTCTACCACCAACAGATACCACAAACCCCCTATAAAATCTTTTAGCAATTTATAGGTTCACCAACCGAGGTAGATACAGAAAAGGATCAGATATAAACTCAGGACCAAAGCCAAAATGCATAGCCACAAATGTGGTCACTTAAGAGAGGGTGGCCCCTGGAACAAGTAAACAATACACATTACAGGAGAAGAGTTTCGACATACCAAGGACAACATTAGGAGATGTTTTAAACTCCTGGTGAGTAGTGAGAGCATCAGGGTAGTTGTGACCAATGTCAGAGCCAGGAGTGGCACCCTTTGGTACAGGAGCTGATGAAGAGGCAATGGGAATCCTGTTGAAACCCAAAGCAACTCTAGAGGAACAATTTTGTTGCATATGACCAATCTGATCGTAGGTGAAGCATCAATTATTTCCCTCATGACAGAACCCGCTATCTAACTGGCCATAAAATCGGCAAGGAGGATAAGGTGGAACTAACTGGGCCCCATTAGACTAGTATTGGGCACCTCGTGCCCTAGGACCACTATTATTTTAAAATTGACGATCACTGAATTTCCTACGGTAAGGGGCTCTAGTCGACGGGTAAGAACCAGATTTTCTCCAACTCCCTTCCTTAGTCCATTGTCTCTCATAACTACCATTATTGTGGTAACCTTCGCCCTTCTCTGAATATCTAAACTTCTTGTTTGGTCTTCCCCCATCACCGTCTGACTCCTCCTTCCACCACCACCCGCAAGATCAGACTGGTGCAACAAAGAGACTATTATCTGAGTCAATAGCTGAATAGAACGGCGGAACTTTGCATTAGAAATGTCCTCTTGAGGTGACTGGGCAGGAGTGTCACCACATGAAGAAAGATCAGCAAAGACCATTGGGACTCCATGAGGGCAATCAAAAGCAGCGAGCCTAGACCGGGTTTGTACCCCATGGGTAGGATGACTCCGTTCATATCATCCTCAAGTGGGACAGAAGAATTCCCATGAGTCTCAGATTTCCTTGAAGGTATGATCTGAAAGATGAGCAAACAGAAATCAGAAGAATCTAATACCTTAGAGTCAATAGCTCGAAGTAGAACAACAAGAAAGAAAATAATTCTGAAATATCTGGTAGTCTCCTGATTATAAGTGTGGTGCACAATACACCCATAAGAAAGATTTTACTTGACACAGCTTTGTGGACATCCCATGACACTAAAACCTAAGCTCTGATACTAACCTAACACGACCCAAACCTAGGGCCTTGTCGTAATGGGCATCTCAAGCCCAATAAGGACCGAAGATCACCCCGCTATCCAATCCAACCAACCAGTATATGCCCTGAGTTGGATTAACTTCAAACATAAAATAAGATAGAGTGATTAACAACACACAGACTTTGGGATAGGTCTATGACCATGACCAACCCAAGCAAGTCTCACCATCCAATGCCCAACCAATCAACCATAACATAACCAAATTAATAACCAAGTCCATATCCATATCATAACATACCCAAGTCCACAGTCTATCCATACAAAGCCTCTAGAACAATCCTAGAATATACGACCAGGATATGCCCCCGACCATAGCCAAAAACCAATATCCAAGTCTAAACCAATAAAGACTAAGAAGCTAAAAGCAAGAAATTGAGTCTTTCGAAGTATGAAAGCTCACCACTTTAAGTGAACACGGGTTGTTCCCGAATCCAAGTCACTTTGTAGAAGATATGATAGTATGACCGATACCTGCATCGCGTGGGGATACAACGTCTGAAAATGGTTAGTGGTGTTTCACTCAGAAAATTTTTAAGGGTCAAAACTAGGGTGTTTCACTTACCTTAGAGGCAAAAATTAACTCGAGGACTTTCAAACAACAAGTTACACCCAATGGGTAAGAGTTGACACTACCATAGTTATATTTTGATTTATGAGATACTCTATAACTATTGTCTTAGAGGCAAAACTTAGCCCAAAGTCTTATAAATAATACGCCTCATGGGCAAGAGTTGACATTGTCACATTATGTCATGAATTCTAAGGTATTTTATAAATCAAAGACTTTTAAATAATAAGTTGTGTTCCATGGGTAAGAGTTCACACTACCACATTATGTCTTGATTTATGACATGTTCTATAACTCTTTCTTAGAGACATACTTAGTTTAAGGACTTTCAAACAACAAGTTACGCCTCATGGGCAAGAGTTGATGCTACCATATCGTGTCTTGATTTATGAGATGTTCTATAACTCTTGCCTTAGAGTCAAGAATTAGCCCACAAGTTACATCCCATGGACAAGAGTTGACACTACCATATTATTTCATGATTTATGTAATGCTCTATTACTTTTGCCTCTAAGACAAGACTTAGCCCAAGAACCTCCAAAAAAATAACTTACACTCAATGGGAAAGTGCTGACATTACCACATTGTGGTTTGATTTATGAGATGTTTTATAACTCCTGCCTTAGAGGCAAGACTTAACTTAAGAATTTTTAAACAAGTTATGTCTCATGAGCAAGTCTTGAAACTACCATATTATGTTTAATTTATGAGATGTTTTATAAGTTTTGCCTTAGATGCAAGACTTATTTCAAAGGTCTTCTAAGTAACAAGTCATGTCCTTAAATTTACTTTGATATCAAAGAAAGAAGATATTGCAAACCATCCAACTTTGTATTTATTAGCAAAATAATATAGAAGTTGAGAAAAAAACAAAATAGAGAAAAAAAATAAAAGATTGAGAAAAAAAAGAAGAAAAAATTAAAGGTTAAGAAAAAAAAAAGAGAAAAATAAAAAACAAAAAACAAAAAATAAAGATTGAGAAAAAATGAGAATAAAAAAATAAAAATAATCTTTGAGAAAATAAAAAGAAAGGAAAAAATGAGAAATGATTAAAAACTCAAGTCCTTAGGACTTTCTGAAGAAGTTCATGACCAAGTCTATAATTTATTATATACCTCTGATTCCGAATCTGATTCTACTTCTGAAAATGATTTTGAATTACCTAATTCTGATAGTGAGCTCAATCAGATCAATAAATGTAATGACTGTGATAATGATGTTTGCAATTGTGATGAAATGATGTATAAACTTCAAGCGCAATTCGAAGATCTTGATTTAAATGTTCAAACTCTTACTGCTGAAAATGTTCTCGAATTACTAAAAGAAGTTACTGATGACAAACTGCGTGAAAAGATCCTTCATTTTGCTACTCAAAAAACTTCTGCTAATACTAGTACTTCTAAAGATAACTCTTTTGATAATCTTCCCACGTCTTATTCCCTAGCTGAAGTAAATCGACGTCTTGCTTTAAATAAAACCCCCGGTAGAGATACTACCTTTAATGATTTAAAAATCGAAGTTGAGCAATTGAAAAAGGAGATTATTTCTTTAAAACAAAA
>NC_061122.1:163646700-163654861 GCF_002878395.1 Capsicum annuum
TATTTTTGAATATATAAGTTTTAACTATAAAATATTAAATCAATCTAATACAATTTCAATGGGTGGTTAAACTAATTTTGAGATCCGAAAATGACAATTAATTTAGGAAGGATCGGAGTATAATTTTACGGGTCTAATTGCACTTTTATCCCGTTAACTTTTACACTCTTGTTTAAAGAAATGTCCTATTTTTCTTTTTAGTTCGTTTCAAAAAAATATTTTTTTTTTTCAATATTTAAATTTCAACATTTTACATGATATATTTAAAAGCAGGAGATCAAAGAACATTTTGATGTATTTGACGTAACTTTAATTTAATAAATTTTTTTATATATATTTTAAAATTTTATATTAAGTCAAAACAAGTCATTCTTTTTTAAATGAAAGAGAGGGAGTATTGTAAACCTAACATGTTTCTCAACGATATGGAACCATGTACTTCCAAAATTTGTCCTAACACTTTGTTTGGATGGTGGTTTGTCATGATTTCATAATGTACGGTGTTGTATGGTATGATATAGTATTGTACAGTATAGTACAATACAATAAATGGATAAACTGTATTGTTCATTACTGTTTAATAACAGTTTTATTGTTTGATTTGACGGTATGGTACTGTAGCCTAACTGATAAATTTACTAAGATGCCCTTAATTATTATAAATATTAAATTTATTAATAATTATTAATAAAATATTTTTTTCTGCTAATGTAAATATATTAAGTTATTAAATCCATATAAATTTTAACAAAATTAATACAAGAGCAGATCAAAATAAATGTAATTGGAGCCATTTTTCATAGCAACAAATTTAATTTCCTTTTAGCGCTTTGAAACGTGACCACCAACGACAAGTACAAAGTTTGAATTTTTTTTGTGTATACTACGGGAGTGTTCGGCATGAAATACAAAAAAAAATTAGGAAAACAAAATGGCTTCTTACTTATTTTCTTGTGGTTGTTATGTAAATAAAAAAATATTTTTTAAAAATATTTGTATATATTTAACACAAAATAATGAGAACAAATAGGCTAGGAAGGGGGGGGGGATAAGAAAAAATTATGAACTTTTTTGCTAAAAAGAATAATTGGGAGTGGGGTAGCGGAGGGGGGGGGGGTGGGGGGGGGTAGGGGTGGGGTAAGAAAAAAGTTTTGAATTTTTTTAAAAATAAATTAAAATATATATATATATATATATATATTGTGCATGAGTGTATTGGGCAGGGGGCTGATAGGAGGTGGTGATGAGGTAAAAAAAATTTAAAACTTTTTAAAAAGTAAAAAAATTGATTTGGGAGAAGGGCTGGTAAATGGGAGGGAGGAGGGATGAGAGGGGGTAAGAAAAATTTTTCAATTTTTGTTTTTGAAAATGGGGTGGGGTCGAGTCAGGGTAGGGGTGTTATAAAGAAAAAGGTTTAAAAAAAATTAAAAAAAATTAAACAATAATTTCATGGCCACCGAACCATGAAATTAAACCATATCATATCATACATTCTAAGAAACTGCTAAAACAAACATGACTTTCTTAGTAACCATACCACACCATATAATGAAAAAAATACCATCCAAATAGTGTATAACGGTATCAACAACAAGGAGTAAATTCCTCATACTGTCACTCAACTTAGAGTAATATCCCACCTAAAGCCATTTATCTTTTTTTGATTTCAATAATGTCATCCAACTTTATGCATTTTTCTTAAAAATCAATAATTACTAAAAGTGACTCAAAAATGAGAGAAAAATGATTAAAAAAAAAAAAAACCCTTAGGTTTGAACCTTAAATTTAAATGATCCTTATTAGTTAACAATATAAAATATTAATAGCCTTTCAACTATAAAACTTAGTGAGTACATTTTTTTTTAACTTCTAACTGTAATATTAAATTTAACGATGATCACCAAAAATTATAATTAATTGTTAGAAATAAGCCTATATGTACTGTATTTATTTGGAAATTTAGAAATTCAATAATAAAATAATATTCTATATTTATTTATTTTAGGATTCATATTTATTCTTGATAAGTTCAAATTAGTTGTTAGTTTCTTCTACCTCAAAATTTTACAGTCAAAAAAATTATAATTTATAAAAAAGACGATGAATTCCTGCAAATAAAAAAAAAAGTTAGGGTCTCTGACTAGTAGAAAAAACATATATAAATATTTTAAAGGATTTTTAATTAAAAAAATGCATATTAACGGATACTATGATTATAGCATCAATCATTCACTATCAAATAAAATTAGGTGATTTTATATGATCATTTCGTAACTTAAAAATGTTTTAAGGTTTCAATATTATTTTTATCGATCTTGTGATATTATTTTAGAGAAAATTCTATCGCCTCGTCAACTTGACTGTAAAAACTGAATACATTTTCTAATTTGGACAATAATGTACTTCTTATTTATTTTATTTAAAATATAATTATCTATTTTAAGCTCTAAATTGACATTCTTTGTCTTTTTAATCTTTTTTTTGATATTATGATTTGTGTATTTTTAAATTATATTATGCATTTATTGATAAAATATATTAAAATCTAATTTAAGAAGTAAAAAAGTAAAAATAATTGGAGGCCTATTAATATTTCATATAAAAAATAAGGACTATTTAAATTTAAATTTCAAACTTGATGGACTATTTTGGTCATTTTCTTATTTTTTTTAAATTACTTTTAGTAATAATTAATTTGTAAGGAAAATGCATAAACTTGAATGATATTATTAGGAGAAAAAAATAACTTTAATAAAATATTTTTCTAAATTAAATGACAATATAAGGAATTGACTGCAACAACAAGCAAATTAAATAAATGAAAAAGGGTCAGAAATACCCTTCAAATATTGAAATTGGGTAAAAAAATACTCTTTGTTAACCTATTAGGCCAAAAATACCCTTTAAGTATTGAAAATGATTCAAAAATACCCCTCAATTCACCTTTATGGCTCAAAAATACCCTTGCAACTAACGGTTTTTAAAAATCATAATTAAAAATTGAAAAATGGGTCAGAAATACCCTTTAAGTATTGAAACTGGTTCAAAAATACCATTTAACCACCTTTATGACTCAAAAATACCCTTGCAACGAATAATTTTCTTAAATCATAAATAATTTTTTTAAAAAAAATATGTGGCACCTTTCACTTGATTGAAACTAAATTAATTATAATACCATATCCAATCCAACCCCAACTCAAACTACCCGATTCAAACCGTATAAAGGTTGCTCCAACGTCAATAATGCTAGGCTTTAATATAGCGGCAAAACGAGACAATATAAACTTTATGAAAACATTTTTTAATCGGTGCTTGTGGAGAATATCTATAGTAAATAAAATACCAGTACTTTCAGTAATTTTACTCTATCATGCAAACGTCAAATCTTGTAACTATTATCCATTCCTCTATTTCTTTGTTTATCGAAGTATAATGATCAAGCTAATTAATATTTGATATGAATTTGGATATAAATTTTTAAATTTTTTATAATAAAATTTATATATTAAAAACTATGTTCATAAAATAATTGCACTATTAAAAGATTTAATATAATTAATAATTTAAAATATTTTATGTAAATAATAATTAAAATAAATAAATTAAAACGAAAGATATACAGTATCATTATTTGGCATTACTGTTCTATAATATGATCAAAATCTAACCTTAAAGATGCATGTTACTTTTTCTGGGGCAGAGAATATAATTATGGAGTGCATTCAATTCCATTTATAAAGAATCATCGCAATCTACTAGTATAATATTTCAGGTGAGAGTTAAAATAATAGAAAATTGTATAACGAAGAATATAATATATACCAATTCCATATGAGTTAAATGATAATTAATTATTTAAGGCCATATGTAGAAAAAAAATAGGTAAAAGATTTTGATGTAAAATTTTGATTAATCATGAACCTTTGAGTGTTCTCTTATGCCGATGCTAGAACTACCAGAAAAAGCATCACCTCACTATTACAACCTTTTAAGGATAGGTTCGGTGCGAATGAAAATGTTCGTTTGACTAAAAATTTTGAAAAATATTTTTCCTAAAAAACATATTTATTCTAAATTTTAAACTAAGAAAAATAACTTCCCTAATCAAAGTAGGAAAAATAAATTACAAAGCTTATATCACTCAAAATCACCCCACCCTACCCCATCCTAAAGCTTGAGTTGAGACCGGATTGAATATACCATTTAAATTAATTTAGTTTCAACCAAATGAAAGTTATCACGTATATTAAAAAAATTATTTATAATTTAAAAAAAATCATAGGTTGCAAGGGTATTTTTGAGTCATAAAAGTAGATGAATAATATTTTTGAATCAATTTTAATATTTAAAGGATATTTTTGATCTTTTTTAAATTTTTAATTATAATTTTTAAAAATCATTAATTATAAGATGGATGGAGGGATATTTTTAAACCATTTTTAATATTTGAAAGATATTTCTGACCTAATAAATTAATGAAAAATATTTTTAATTCAATTTCAATATTAAAGGATATTTCAAACCCTTTTCCGTTCGAAGAGTTGCTAGAAAAGCACAGACCTGAATATCAAATAGCTCAAGAAAAGGAACATAATCAAGTATTAAATGCTCCGGCCAATCGCACCATCTCAGGAACTATACTTGCCAAATCAAATCTCTCACTATTCCCATCTCCAAACAACATTCTATATGTCATATTCGCAATCAAATCACCAATCTTTCTCCCCCAAATCCAGCACTTCACCCCCCACCACCTTCAGCTGCTGCACCAAAATGCCAATTTCCTCTTTCCTCATCCCCCCATAAGACCCGATTTTCTCCGCCGTCAGCAGCTCTTGGGTGCAGAATTTCCGAGCATTACGCCACTGTGGACCATAAGGTGCAAAGGCTAAACCCTTAGAACCGTCACTTATGTATTTTATCGCCTTAATCTTTGGCCGCCTCGCGAAAACGGAGTCGTGGGTTTTCAGTATGAGCTCGGCGGTTTCCGGCGATGAAACTATCACTGCGGGAATACTTCCGAGTTTTAGGAACATTATCGGACAGTAATTTTTGGAAAGGTCGTAGAGGGTACGATGAGGGAGGGTACCCAACATGTGGAGATTGCCGAATATCGGGAGGCCTCGTGGGCCTGGAGGAAGTCTCCGGTGTGGTGGCGGCCTCCATCGGAGGCGGATGAAGTGTAGGAGAAGACCCACGAGAAATGAAAGAAGTGCTACGTACAAGGATGGTAACATTGGGAATTGGGATCCTTATGACTAGTCTGATCAATACGGATAGCTAGAAATATCAAGGGATCACATGTCCGCCATAAATAGTACTAGTGGAGGATAAAATTAATAGCGGTGTCAATTAGGGGTGGTATTCGATTTGGTTGATTTGGTTATTTAGTATTGATTTGATTTTTTTATTTTTAAATTAACGAAAAAGATAGTCGTAAGCAAATTAAAATAAATTTGATTTGATTCGATTTGATAACTTTGAATTTTTATTTCGATTTAAAAAATTAAAGTAGTAAGCATTCTTTATAATCATTGGATATTTAAATTGGTGATTTGTTTAGAAAAAAGATTTTTTGTCAAAATTATTTTTCATTCTCAAATGAAATGAAGTAACTATAAGTTTAACATAATACTCTCTCCGTCTCATTTTATTCGTCCCAAATTGGGATAACATAGCTATTAAGAAAACAATGATTGGTAATGTAATTTTATCATTTTGTCCCTCTTAATTGTGTCTTGTTGTTAGTTCCAATATTGATGGATGGCTAATACCAAAGTACCATTTATATTCTTAGGGGTCGTTTGGTAAAGTGTATTGAAAAATTAATGCATGCATTAGTTTAATGTGTATTACTAATACCTTGTTTAATATACTTTTGCACCTTATGTATAACTAATGTTTGCATTAGTTATACACTATATTGTGTATTAAGGTATGTATTACTAATACTTCAAAATTCATGGTATTAGCAATACAATAGACCCACTACATGCATTAACATGATTAAAGACACTATTATCCCTAAAAAAGAATTCACATTCTTTCCAACATATATATGAATGATATTTTTGTAAAAAAAAAAAAAAAATTATTTAATTCATGTTATTTTTAATACATCAAACCAAACAATGCATAAGAAAAACACAAGCATAATTAATGCAAGTATAGCTAACTGAAGCATTACTAATACAAGCATTACTAACACACCATATTTTGCATTATTCTTATACACTCTACCAAACGATCCCTTAATAATGTACTCTTAATGGTACTCATCTTTGCAATATTTTTCAAAATAAAAATAATAAGGAGTAATTAATTACACTAAGGGTATAATGAAAAAAAAATTATCTTGTCCTAATAAGTAAAAAAGTACAAGTAAAATGGGACAACAAATTAGAATATTTGGGACGAGTAAAATGAAACGAGGGGAGTACATAACTGCGTTATGCATAAGTTTACACAAACAGTTCGTAAAACAACACAAAAGTCAACCGTGAATCTCGACACTCGTCTCCTCGAGGCATCGATGTTTTAGTAGTAATGAAAATATGAAATGTGTACTTTGGGTTGCAGGTTACGTATTATATATTTATACAATTATACGGAATACATATATATTATTTATATAATTTTGATCTTTCGGTTTAACATTTTTCTAAAAAAAAAATGAAAATCGAACCATTTAATCGAATTTTTAAAATTTGAAATCGAAATCGATTCGAAAAATCAAAATCAAAAATAAATTTCAATTTGATTTTTGATTTTTTCGATTTGAACCAAAATATGCCTAGTGCTAGTGTCAATGTTTTTTCAAAAACTGATTGAACCAATATAATCTTATAATCTCGAAAGTATTGTTAGGTATTCTTTAATAAAATCAAAGGTTTTAATATAGATTTATAATTGCATCGAATAATTAAGGTGAATTTTTTAGTTTATAAAAAATATCAAAAATTATTGAATCGAACCAAATAAATATATATACAAAAAAATATATTTAAATATTAAATTTATTATAGATTACATTAAATTTTAGGTATAATACATAAACATATCATTTAATTTGGTCTTAACTCACATTTATGACTTCCAACTTTAGATGTACACAAGTATGCACTTAAACTTGTACAAAATTGAACAAATAGATTGCGCATCTTATGTGGCATAATACACATAGGACTCTATGTAGGACACGACTTAGCCACGTAGAACGCCACATAGAATGCATGTGTCTACTTGTTCAATTTAATACAAGTTTAAGTATCTACTTATACACACCCTAAGTTGAAGGATATAAATGAAAGTTGAAGTAAGTTAAATGACACATTTATGTATTATGCCCTAAATTTTATTGACCTTGGGCCTTGTTTTGGAATGGATTTAAATGGAGAGGTTGGAGTTCGACGCCGGGGTACAGTTAAAACATAAAGGGGTTGTTTGGTAGAGTGTATAAGAATAATGCTGAATAAGGTGTATTAATAATGTTTGTCTTACTAACACAAGTATTAGTAATACTGATATTAGTTATACAATCATTATTTCTTATATCGTGTTTAATTTGGTGTATTAAAAATAATATATATTTATATAATTTTTATAAAAAGATGTTTATTTATCAAAATATCCTTTTTATACACTACTATTTTTTCAAGCTTAGAGGAAAGTAGCATAAACACCTTTGTAGATTTCAATTCTATGGTAAAACACAGTTTTCTAACATAGAATTCAAAAAAAAAAAAATCAAAAGGAATGAGTATCCATGTTCGAAAAATGAGAGAGTACGAGCGGCAATACAAAGTAAAAAAAATAATAATATGGAAGCAACCACCACTGTTGTACCCAAATACCCAATTTCTATTTGCTGAATTTCATTGCAAAAACAAATTTGAGGAAGGTATACAATCTTAAAAAAATCAATTTTTACTTCTTCTCTAAACCCAGTTTTTTCTATATATTTCGGTGCATCTGTTATATTTATATTATTATCTAATAATTGTTTTGTCATATATCCTATCCATAATTGTATTGTTTTTTCTGTATCTATTACACAGTCTAGATCTAAAAAGTTATAATTTTTATTCACTATTTGTTTTGGTATCCATTTATCATATTCATTATATTTTTTAAACTTATTCTTATAATATATAGGTTT
>NC_061122.1:163971345-163978276 GCF_002878395.1 Capsicum annuum
TATGTATGTATATATATATGTATATATATATATATATATATATATATATATATTTTCTAGACTTTGATGATGTATATATATATATATGTTGTTTGATATTTGATGGTAGAGATATATGTGAGGATTATGTATGTTACTTGATTTATATATATATATATGATGGCTATGCATGTTGGTTGATATATATATATATGTATGGTGATGGTGTATGTTGGTTGATACATGCATGTGATGATTATGTGTGTTGGATGAGGTATATGGGGTGGCAGTAAACATGAGAATTTGACGAATTCACCAATGCCTAAAAGTGCATGTAAGGTGTTTGCGGAATTGTCTAAGAGACTAGAAATTTACATTCTTAGGATATAATAAGTTCTAAATGACTAGACTACTTTCTATGTATACGTTCAACATGAACTCCATGTTATTGTCTAAAATTGGAGATGTTGTGTGGAAGGCTTATGATATGGTTGTAAGTACGGACGAGGGATTTAGGTTGTGGAATTAAGATGAATGATGGTATTGTAGCATAGGTAATTATTCATACTGACCTATTCCTAAATGGTCCATGCAAGGTAATTGTAGAAATGCTTAGTTGAAGAAGAATGGATCGTACGACCCCTTGTGATCGAAGTGATGAGTTCATACTATACTAGCATGCTACGTGTTTACTATGATGCTTGAGGGAAATGGTAAGGCCATTAGGCCACGCTAAGTGTGAAATATCTAATTATGGGTCGAATTGCATATATCAAGATCTTAAAGGAAAGAACCTTGAGAAGTGAACCATAATGTGTTGAATGTATGTTATTTGTGTGTATCCCGATTGGATAAACTATGTTATGTTGTATTCTTCCTTAACCATATGCATCCTTGTTGAATGATATGCGATGTAATGGCATGAGATCCCCATACTTGTATATGAATATGATCTTCAAATGATTGGTGTGAGGTGTTAATGAATACATAATGCATGATTACCTGTGGGCATTTGAGTATGCATTGTTGTATGCTACATATTACTTATGTTATTGATTGCTGGGGGTACGTATGCCCGAAATGGTCTGCTGGTCTAGAGCTGAGTCAGTTTCGCGATTTTCTTAGTCGTGCTACGATTAATGATTTTCCAATGATTTGAGAACTTAACATGAATTCGGTGAGAACTTAGTATGTGGGGTTTTGAACAAGAATATCTTTTCATTCTTGTGCCCAAAGAGTTTATTTTATTATTGGAATTTCATGATTTTGTAAAGTGGGTAAATACCCAATATGTTATAATGACGAATTATGAGGTTATGAAAAATATAAATTGTTTAAGCTTTGATATACATGATTACTTTATTATTCCCAAGTTATGATTTGATATGGTGAATTTCATATTTCTACCATGAGTTGAATTTCAAGTGTTTTCAAGATATGATTTATGGAACTTTGAATCGTCCAATATTGGTATACATAATAACCTTATTATCTTGTTTTCTTGAATTGAGATTTTATGCCATAAATTTCATACCACTACTATGAAATTATTTTTTTGAGGATTCTTGATATAAGAGCCATGATTTGAGTTACATTACGACATACAAAATCTTACTATAATTTGAAGATCTTAAATGCTTTTCAAAAGCTATTGTCATGATTTGAATATTGGACTGAAAGAATGATCATTTGAGACTATTGATTTGCATCCGCAGAGTCAGGATGATTTATATTGATTTTAAGATCGCAGAGATGAAATGTTGTGTTATTGATACAATGTTGATGTTGAGGAAAATTAAAATGTTTTTGAGCTAAAATGTGTTGAGTTACGAATCCACAAATTGATATGATTTGATTAATGAGAAAAAGATTTGATTTGGTCTTTATGATAGACCCTTGTGATGTTGTGGTGGATTTCCTAATGCGTTCTGAGCTAGTCGGGGAGTATTACTTAGCACCGAGAGAGAAATTTGGTATTTTTCCAAATCTATGTGTCATCGTAGGGTTATTGATGATAATATTGTTGGCCAGAGAGCCGAGTTGTGATATTGAAAGCTTTAAGGTTGTAGTCCCTGGCAAGAGTACAACACTCCCGCCAATGGGAGTGCTTTCCTTAGGAGGGAAAACGTTGGTATTCCACATGGCTCACGTG
Organism: Capsicum annuum; assembly: GCF_002878395.1. Taxonomy (NCBI): domain Eukaryota; kingdom Viridiplantae; phylum Streptophyta; class Magnoliopsida; order Solanales; family Solanaceae; genus Capsicum; species Capsicum annuum. The sequence goes on from NC_061122.1 coordinate 163,973,477, forward strand.
GGGTTGTCGGTTATAGGAAACTCCCTTGTCCATAAGAGTATGTTTCTTAAACTAACGAGTCACTCCGAGTCTTGAGTTGATGAGTTTGGTTGTCTATGATGACTCATGAGAATTTATGATGAATATTGATGATTTATGTGATTTTACTAATGTTTTCCTCTCTATAATATTATGAGAAGTATGGATAATGAAATTCAAGCCATGTGAGTCTTCCTTTTTCGTATGCATGTTTTACGAAATCAAAAATATTATTCAAATTATTGTGTGCACCCCCACATATTCAGTTTCTTGTTAGGAGTCATGGTGAGTTATGTAACTACTTCCCACGGTTTCTGTATCAGTATAAATCTTCAAGAGTCAGGGGTGTGAGTGTATTCAATTGATCAGTGTTGGTATCTTGTGATTCAGGAATGCAGTACCCCAGTACAGTAGTGAGTTCCGAGGACAGTAAAGTGGTATCCGAGCTGTGGTATCTGGAGTCGTTATAATTGTTATAGTAGTTGTGAACTACGCATTCATATATGTGTACTCATTCGTTATTCTCATGATTATTCTGTTGATTAAATGTTCATGCATAAGCCCTTGCGTTTAGCCTTCCCTGCTTGCATACTCTGTACATCTTAGTACTGACGCATTCGCGCTATGGTATTCTTTTATTTTGGGGCACCATAGGTTTAGACGAGTGAAACTTAGAGCATCTTACAAGTCACTTGTATAGTAGCAGTGGGTGCAGCAGTGAGTCCTCATCATTCGATGATGTTGTTATTACAATATTTGATTTTAGTAGATGGAGTTATTGGGGGAATTGTCCCTTCAACTCCATAATTCAGGCAGTGTAGAGGCTTTTCAGACAGATGTATTAGTGTGTGGTTTAAGGTATTGTATATTTCTAGATGTTTGAACCTTATGGAAAATGTTAGCCAATTTTCACATGTATTTTATTATATTATGCAGTAAACAGGTATAAATATCAGAAAAAGGGTTAGCTTGTAGTCCTTCGGGATCATAAGCACCGTGTGGCATTCCGATTCTTGGGAATCGGCGCATTACAAACTTGGTATCAGAGCCTAAGGTTCAACAGTGTCCTAGGGAGTCTGAACAGCCGCATCTAGTAGAGTCTTGTACAAGAGTGTGTTGCGCGCCACATTTATGTACGAGAGGCTATGGATGTTTAGAAGAGTTTTCGTTTATTCATGATCCAGATCGTGCTATAGCAAGATTTTCCAAGAGAGTTATGTAGACTCTTGTAATGATCTACTTATGTCAGATTTATCTTTCTCTTAAGGTAACAGAAGTAGTGAAGCGAAAGTGTTTCAGATAGAACTTTCTCTGACGGTCCCCGCAGATAGTTTCGGGACAATGTTCTCTAAAGTGAGTATAGTATGCCTTATGGGGTTAGCTGTTTAGATGGTGAATGAATAGTTTTGAAATTATATATGTAAGAATCTAAGTGTGGAAGCTGGGAATTATATGTGTTGATTGATAGAGATATAGCTGCGATTCTCATGTTGTGGAGAAGTATAAGTTTAAGAGATGTGATATTTGAAGGCTAGAATGAGAATAGTATGTTTATTAAAGATTTTTGGATATTCATGTTATGTTTTAGAAGTTAAGCTTGAATCTTTGAAGAATGTAAGTTTGTGGACTCCAAACTAAGTATTAAGATGTGAGTGTGGTATTAGTAGCCTATGAAGAAATCGAAGCAGATAATGTGTTTAGTGAGACAAGTAGGTGTTGAAAAGAGTGTATGTATATGATGATGATTGTAAAGACTAAGGAAAGATAAGAGTTATATTCCAAGAAGTAGCATTGGTATTGAATTTATGTTTTCAGGTGTAGTTTTTCTGGATGAATTAAGTTATCATTTTGTGCACCGTTGTGCCTTAGACTCTAGAGTACATTGGTTGTAATTCATTTTGGGGTTTAGCCAAGTGTTCAAAAGTATCTGACGATGACTTAAAGCTGAGAGGAAGATGATTGAGGAAGTGACAAGTCAGGCCCTCAGAATCTGGTAGTGGTGCCAGTAGGTATGGAAAAGCAGTAAAGGGAGACAGTTCCCGACCCATTCTTATTTTAGTGAAATATGTCTTGAGGGGCCTTGGGTCCCAAGCGGGAGATACCCCGTAATGTTATAATAATTTCATGTCCATGCTCTTTCTATGATGTTAACCTCATCGTTCGTTGCATTTCTAGTTATGCTTTCGAGAATTTGGTATATTAGGTATATTCGTATTTAATATGCATGTTCAATAGAAAGGAACTCGAATTGTGGGCATGTTTGAACATGTATTGAATAGATTGGTTGGGTTATGATTCTGTGCATTTGAGATGCATGTGTGTTGTGAAAATTTACCCATGAGTGGGTTGTTGAATGTTTTATGCGATAGATGTGCATGACTAGTGAACGTACGCAGAGTATTGGTTGCTTTAGTCGTGTGGTTATGTTTTGAGATGTATTGTTGTCTTGAATAAACCTAGTCGATTAGTGTTCTTGATCTGGCCTTCACATGCGAGGATGAATGTTTCCAAGGACGAGATGATGTAATACCCCGAAAAAATTTTCGTCGGAATTTTGTGCGTAAACGTATTGGATCTTATCTTCGAGAATGATTTATAATTTTTTTGTGTGTCATTTCTTGGATTTCGACCCACCATTTCATAGAGCAGCGAATAATATTTCCAATGATATGTTAATCACCCAAAACGGACACTCGAGCGATGAATTACGACCATTCCGATCAAACTACGACCATTCCGGTCAAACTGTGAACAGTAAAATGTGCAGTAAAAAAAAATACTGCAGCCAGGTGATTTTTTTAGTCAAATTCAAATGATCATAACTCCTTGTACATAATGAATTGTGTGAGATTCTATATATCAATGGAAAGCCCTGAGAGTTTTCATTCCAATAAAATTGGTTTCATCCAATTTGGACGTTAGAGTAAAACGTTATGGCCAATTTACTTTAGCCTACCGGACAAATCACTGTAGGACAGATTCGGGTTTTATTTGTTTCTTAGGGGCATTTTGGTCTTTCACCACTCTTTTAAACCTCTATAAATACCCCATTCAGCTGAGAACTTGTATTATTTTCCTCTCATTTCTCTTATATGTATATATATATATATATATATATATGTATATATATATATATATATATATCAAGTTAGGGTTAGGATTTTCAATTGGGGGAAATTAATTGGAGGCTTTGATTTAAGAATTCCTTCCATCAATCTTTTCCGGCCACGAAATCTAAGGTATGCAAGTGTTTATCTATGGACTCATTTTGTTCATAGAGTCCACGAATCCCTTTTTGAAAGTTCAAGTTATGTATATATATATATATTCTAGACTTTGATGATGTGTATATATATATATGTTGATTGCTATTTGATGGTTGAGATATATATGAGGATTATGTATGTTACTTGATATATATATATATATATATATATATGATGATTATGCATGTTGGTTGATATATATATATGTGTGGTGATGGTGCATGTTGGTTGATACATGCATGTGATGATTATGTGTGTTGGATGAGATATATGGGATGGCGAAAAATATGAGAATTTGACGAATTCACCAATGACTAAAAGTGTATGTAAGGTGTTTGTGGAATTGTCTAAGAGGCTATAAATTTACCTTCTTAGGATATAATAAGTTCTAAATGATTAGACTACTTTCTATGTATACGTTCAACATGAAATCCATGTTATTGTCTAAAATTGGGGATGTTGTATGGAAGGTTTATGATATGTTTGTAAGTGCAGACGAGGGATTTAATTGGTGGAATTAAGATGAATGATGGTGTTGTAGCACATGTAACTATTCATACTGACTTATGCCTAAATGATGCATGTAAGGTAATTGTAGAAATGCCTAGTTGAAGAAGAATGATGTGTTCATACCATACTTGCATGCTATGTGTTTAATATGATGCTTGAGGGAAATGGTAAGGCCATTAGGCCTTGCTAAGTGTGAAATGTCTAATTATGGGTTGAATTGCATATATCAAGATCTTAAAGGAAAGAACCTTGAGAAATGAATCATAATGTGTTGAATGTATGTTATTTGTGTGTATCCCGATTGGATGAACTATGTTATGTTGTACTCTTCCTTAACCATATGCATCCTTGTTGAATGATCTGTGATGTAATGGCATGAGATCCCAATACTTGTATATGAATATAATCTTCAAATGATTGGTGTGAGGTGTTAACGAATGCATGGTGCATGATGGCCTGTGGGCATGTGAGTATGAGTCGTTGTATACTACGTATTACTTATGTTATTGATTGCTGGGGGTACGTATGCCCGCAATAGTCTGCTGGTCTAGAGCTGAGTCAGTTTCGCGATAATCTTAGTCGTGCTACGATCGATGAATTTCCAATGATTTGAGAACTTAACATGAATTCGGTGAGAACTTAGTATGTGGGGTTTTGAACAAGAATATCTTTTCATTCTTGTGCCCAAAGATTTGATTTTATCATTGAAATTTCATGATTTTGTAAAGTGGGTAAATATCCAAGATGTTTTAATGACGAATTATGAGGTTATGAAAAATATAAATTGTTTAAGCTTTGATGTACATGATTAGTTTATTATTCCCAAGTTATGATTTGATATGGTGAATTTCATATTTCTACCATGAGTTGATATTTCAAGTGTTTTCAAGATATTATTTATGAAACTTTGAATCGTCCAATATTGGTATACATAATAACCTTATTATCTTGTTTTCTTGAATTGAGATTTTATGCCATAAATTGCATACCACAACTATGAAATTAT
>NC_061122.1:163978376-164078150 GCF_002878395.1 Capsicum annuum
ATGGCATAAAATCTCAATTCAAGAAAACAAGATAATAAGGTTATTATCTTGTTTTCTTGAATTGAGATTTTATGCCATAAATTGCATACCACTACTATGAAATTATTTTTTTGAGGATTCTTGATATAAGAGCCATGATTTGAGTTACATTACAACATACAAAATCTTACTATGATTTGAAGATCTTAAATGCTTTTCAAAAGCTATTGTCATGATTTGAATATTGGAATGAAAAAATGATCATTTGAGAATATTGATTTATATCCGTAGAGTCGGGATGATTTATATTGATTTTAAGCTCGCAGAGACGAAATGCTGTGTTATTGATACCATGTTGATTTTGAGGAAAATTAAAATATTTTTGAGCTAAAATATGTTGAGTTAGGAATCCACAAATTGATATGATTTGATTAATGAGAAAGAGATTTGATTTGGTCTTTAGGATAGACCCTTGTGATGTTGTGGTGGATTTCCTAACGCGTTCTGAGCTAGTCGGGGAGTATTACTTAGCACCGAGAGGGAAATTTTGTATTTCTCCAAATCTAGGTGCCACCGTAGGGTTGTTGATGATGATATTGTTGGCCAGAGAGACGAATTATGATTATGAAAGCTTTAAGGTTGTACTCTCTGGCAAGAGTACAACACTCTCGCCAATGGAAGGGCTCTCTTTAGGAGGGCAAACGTTGGTATTACATGCAGCTCACATGGGGTTGTCGGTTATAGTAAACTCCCTTGTCCATAAGAGTATGTTTCTTGAACTATCGCGTCGCTCCGAGTCTTGAGTTGATGAGTTTGGTTGTCTATGATTAGTCATGAGAATTTATGATGAATATTGATGATTTTATGATGATTTATGGGATTTTACTTATATTTTCCTCTCTATAATTTTATGAGAAGTATGGATAATGAAATTCAAGCCATGTGAGTCTTTCTTTTCCGTATGCACGTTTTACGAAATCAAAAATATTATTCAAATTATTGCGTGCACCCCCACATATTCAGTTTCTTGTTAGGAGTCATAGTGAGTTATGTAACTACTTCCCATGGTTTCTGTATCAGTATAAATCTTCAGGAGTCAGGGGTGTGAGTGTATTCGATTGATCAGTGTTGGTATCCTGTGATTTAGGAATGCATTACCCCAGTACAGTAGTGAGTTCCGAGGACAGTAAAGTGGTATCCGAGCTGTGGTATCTGGAGTCGTTATAATTGTTATAGTAGTTGTGAACTATGCATTCATATATGTGTACTCATTCATTATTCTCATGATTATTCTGTTGATTAAATGTTCATGCATAAGCCCTTGCGTTTAGCCTTCCCTGCTTGCATACTCAGTACATCTTAGTACTGATGCATTCACGCTATGGTATTCTTTTATTTTGGGGCACCATAGGTTTAGACGAGTGAAACTTGGAGCATCTTAGAAGTCACTTGTATAGCAGCAGTGGGTGCAGCAGTGAGTCCTCATCATTCGATGATGTTGTTATTACAAAATTTGATTTTAGTAAACGGAGTTGTATATTTCTAGATGTTTGAACCTTATCGAAAGTGTTAGCCAATTTTCACATGTATTTTATTATATTATGCAGTGAACAGGTATAAATATCAGAAAAAGGGTTAGCTTGTGGTCCTTCGAGATAATAAGCACCGTGTGGCATTCCGGTTCTTGGGAATCAGTGCGTTACAAACTTGATATCAGAACGTAAGGTTCAACTGTGTCCTAGGGAGTCTGAAAAGCCGCATCTAGTAGAGTCTTGTACAAGAGTGTTTAGAAGAGTTTTCGTTAGTTCATGATCCAGATCGTGCTATAGCAAGATTTTCCAAGAGAGTTATGTAGACTCTTGTAATGATCTACTTATGTCAGATTTACCTTACTCTTAAGGTAATAGAAGTAGTGAAGCCAAAGTTTTTCAAATAGAACTTTCTCTGACGGTCCACGCAGATAGTTTCGGGACAGTGTTCTCTAAAGTGAGTAGAGTATACCTAATGGGGTTAGCTGTTTAGATGGTGAATGAATAGGCTTGAAATTACATATGTAAGAATCTAAGTGTGGAAGTTTGTAATTATATGTGTTGATTGATAGAGATATAGCTGCGATTCTCATGGTGTGGAGAAGTATAAGTTTAAGAGATGTGATATTTGAAGGCTAGAATGAGAATAGTATGTTTATTAAAGATTTGTGGATATTCATGTTATGTTTTAGAAGTTAAGCTTGAATCTTTGAAGAATGTAAGTTTGTGGACTCCAAACGAAGTATTAAGATGTGAGTGTGGTATTAGTAGCCTATGAAGAAATCGAAGCAGATAATGTGTTTAGTGAGACAAGTAGGTGTTGAAAAGAGTGTATGTATATGATGATGATTGTAGAGACTAAGGAAAAATAAGAGTTGTATTCCAAGAAGTAGCATTGGTATTGAATTTATGTTTTCAGGTGTAGTCTTTCTGGATAAATTAAGTTATCATTTTGTGCACCGTTGTGCCTCAGACTCTCGAGTACATTGGTTATAGTTCATTTTGGGGTTTAGCCAAGTGTTCAAAAGTGTATGATGATGACTTAAAGCTGAGAGGAGGATGATAGAGAAAGTGACAAGTTAGGCCCTCAGAATCTGGTAGTGGTGCCAGTAGGTATGGAAAAACAGTAAAGGGAGACAGTTCCCGACCCATTCTTATTTTAGTGAAAAGGTCTAGAGGGACCTTGGGTCCCAAGGGGGAGATACCCCATAATGTTATAATAATTGCATGTCCATGCTCTTTCTATGATGTTAACCTCATCGTTCGTTGCATTTCTAGTTATGCTTTCGAGAATTTGGTATATTAGGTATATTCGTATTTAATATGCATGTTCAATAGAAAGGAACTCGAATTATGGGCATGTTTGAACATGTATTGAAGAGATTGGTTGGGTTATGATTCTGTGCATTTGAGATGCATGTGTGTTTTGAATATTTACCCATGAGTGGGTTGTTGAATGTTTTATGCGATAGATGTGCATGACTAGTGAACGTACGCAAAGTATTGGTTGCTTCAGTCGTGTGGTTATGTTTTGAGATGTGTTGCTGTCTTGAATATACACAGTCGATAAGTGTTCTTGATCTGGTCTTCACATTCGAGGACGAATGTTTCCAAGGGGGAGATGATGTAATACCCCGAAAAATTTTTTGTCAAAATTTTGTGCATAAATGTATTGGATCCTATCTTCGAGAATGATTTATAATTTTTTTGTTTGTCATTTCTTGGATTTCGACCCACTATTTCTTAGAGCATCGAATAAGATTTCCAACGATATGTGGATCACCCAAAACGGACACTCGAGCGATGACTTACGACCATTCCGATTAAACTACGACCATTCCAATCGAATTGTGAACAGTAAAATGTGCAGGAAAAAAAATACTGCAGTCAGGCGATTTTTTCGGTCAACTTCAAACGATCATAACTCCTTGTACATAATGAACTGAGTGAGCTTCTATAAATCTTCTTTCTAATAAAATTGGTTTCATCCAATTTGGACATCAGAGTAAAACGTTATGATCAATTTACTTTAGCCTATCGGATAGATCACTGACGGACATATTCGGGTTTTATTTGTTTCTTAGGGGCATTTTGGTCTTTCACCACTCTTTAAACTTCTATAAATACCCCATTCAGCTGAGAACTTGTATTATTTTCCTCTCATTTCTCTTATATGTATGTATGTATCTATATATATATATATATATATATATATATCAAGTTAGGGTTAGGGTTTTGAATTGGGGGAAATTAATTGGAGGCTTTGATTTAAGAATTCCTTCCGTCAATCTCTTCCGGCCACGAAATCTAAGGTATGCAAGTGTTTATCTATGGAATCCTTTCGTCCATAGAGTCCACGAATCCCTTTTTGAAAGTTCAAGTTATGTGTGTGTATATATATATATATATATTCTAGACTTTGATGATGTATATATATATATATATGTTGATTGATATTTGATGGTTGAGATATATATGAGGATTATGTATGTTACTTGATATATATATATATATGATGATTTTGCATATTGGTTGATATATATATATATGTGTGGTGATGGTGTATGTTGGGTGATACATGCATGTGATGATTATGTGTGTTGGATGAGATATATGGGGTGGCGGAAAATACGAGAATTTGACGAATTCACCAATGCCTAAAAGTGCATGTAAGGTGTTTGTGGAATTGTCTAAGAGGCTATAAATTTACGTACTTAGGATATAATTAGTTCTAAATGACTAGACTACTTTCTATCTATACGTTCAACATGAGCTCCATGTTATTGTCTAAAATTGGAGATATTGTGTGAAAGGCTTATGATATGGTTGTAAGTGCGGACGAGGGATTTAGTTTGTGGAATTAAGATGAATGATGGTGTTGTAGCACATGTAATTGTTCATACTGACCTATGCCTAAATGGTGCATGCAAGGTAATTGTAGAAATGCCTAGTTGAAGAAGAATGGATTGTATGACCCCTTGTGACCAAAGTGATGAGTTCATACCATACTTGCATGCTACGTGTTTACTATGATACTTGAGGGAAATGGTAAGGCCATTAGGCCACGCTAAGTGTGAAATGTTTAATTATGGGTCGAATTGCATATATCAAGATTTTAAAGGAAAGAACCTTGAGAAGTGAACCATGATGTGTTGTATGTATTTTATTTGTGTGTATCCCGATTGGATGAACTATGTTATGTTATATTCTTCTTTAACCATATGCATCTTTTTGAATGATCTATGATGTAATGGTCTGAGATCCCAATACTTGTATATGAATATGATCTTCAAATGATTGGTGTGAGGTGTTAATGAATGCATGGTGCATGATGGCCTGTGGGCATGTGAGTATGAGTTGTTGTATACTACGTATTACTTATGTTATTGATTGCTGGGGGTATGTATGCCCGCAATAGTCTGCTGGTCTAGAGCTGAGTCAGTTTTGCGATAATCTTAGTCGTGCTCCGATCGATGAATTTGTTATGATTTGAGAACTTAACATGAATTCGGTGAGAACTTAGTATGTGGGGTTTTGAACAAGAATATCTTTTAATTCTTGTGCCCAAAGAATTGATTTTATCATTGGAATTTCATGATTTTGTAAAGTGGGTAAATACCCAAGACGTTTTAATGACGAATTATGTCGTTATGAAAAATAATATAAATTGTTTAAGCTTTGATGTATATGATTACTTTATTATTCCTAAGTTATGATTTGATATGGTGAATTTCATATTTCTACCATGAGTTGATTTTCAAGTATTTTCAAGATATGATTTATGGAACATAGAATCGTGCAATATTGGTGTACATAATAACCTTATTATCTTATTTTCTTGAATTGGGATTTTATGCCATAAATTGCATATCACTACTATGAAATTATTTTTTTGAGGATTCTTGATATAAGAGCTATGATTTGAGTTACATTACGACATACAAAATCTTACTATGATTTGAAGATCTTAAATGCTTTTCAAAAGCTATTGTCATGATTTTAATATTGGAATGAAAGAATGATCATTTGAGAATATTGATTTATATCCGTAGAGTCGGGATGATTTATATTGATTTTAAGCTCGCAGAGACGAAATGCTGTGTTATTGATAGCATGTTGATGTTGTGGAAAATTAAAATGTTTTGAGCTAAAATGTGTTGAGTTAGGAATCGACAAATTGATATGATTTGATAAATGAGAAAGAGATTTGATTTGGTCTTTATGATAGACCCTTGTGATGTTGTTGTGGATTTCCTAACGCGTTCTGAGCTAGTCAGGGAGTATTACTTAGCACCGAGGGGGAAATTTGGTATTTCCCCAAACCTATGTGCCACCGTAGGGTTGTTGATGATGATATTGTTGGCCAGAAAGCCGAATTGTGATTATGAAAGCTTTAAGGCTGTACTCCTTGGCAAGAGTACAACATTCCCGCCAATGGGAGTGCTCTCCCTAGGAGGGCAAACGTTGGTGTTCCACGCGGCTCACGTGGGGTTGTCAGTTGTAGAAAACTCCCCTGTCCATAAGAGTATGTTTCTTGAACTATCGAGTCTCTCTGAGTCTTGAGTTGATGAGTTTGGTTGTCTATGATTAGTCATGAGAATTTATGATGAATATTGATGATTTTATGATGATTTATGAGATTTTACTTATGTTTTCCTCTTTATAATTTTATGAGAAGTATGGATAATGAAATTCAAGCCATGTGAGTCTTCATTTTCCGTACGCATGTTTTACGAAATCAAAGATATTATTCAAATTATTGTGTGCACCCCCACATATTCAGTTGCTTATGAGAAGTCATGGTGAGTTATGTAACTACTTCCCACGGTTTCTGTGTCAGTATAAATCTTCAGGAGTCAGGGGTGTGAGTGTATTCGATTGAACTGTATTGGTATCTTGTGATTCAGGAATACAGTACCCCAGTACAGTAGTGAGTTCCGAGGACAGTAAAGTGGTATCCGAGCTGTGGTATCTAGAGTCGTTATAATTGTTATAGTGGTTGTGAACTGTGCATTCATATATGTGTACTCGTTCGTCATTCTCATGATTATTCTGTTGATTAAATGTTAATGCATAAGCCCTTGCATTTAGCCTTCCCTGCTTGCATACTCAGTACATCTTAGTACTGACGCATTCGCGCTATGGTATTCTTTTATTTTAGGGCACCATAGATTTAGACGAGTGAAACTTGGAGCATCTTAGAAGTCACTTGTATAGCAGCAGTGGGTGCAGCAGTGAGTCCTCATCATTCGATGATGTTGTTATTACAGTATTTGATTTTAGTAGACGGATTTGGTTGGGGGAATTGTCCCTTCAACTCCACAGTTCAGGCAGTGTAGAGGTTTTTCAGACAGATGTATTAGTGTGTGGTTTAAGGTATTGTATATTTCTAGATGTTTGAACCTTATGGCAAGTGTTAGCCAGTTTTCACATGTATTTTATTATATTATGCAGTGAACAGGTACAAATATCAGAAAAAGGGTTAGTTTGTGGTCCTTCGGGATCATAAGCACCGTGTGACATTTAGGTTCTCGGGAATCGGGGTGTTACAAGAACACAACACAGTTCCATAAAACTAGAATATTTTTCTCCAACAGATGATAAATCTATCGCAAAAAATGGATAATCTATTGATAAAAATCCAGCCGATGACCAATCTATTCCAACACATGGTCCATCTGATAAAAGAACTCAAAATTCAAAATTGCTATTGCTACTGGATTCAAAATTTCTCCTTATCTCCAGCCGTCGACATGTTAACATGTATGTTTAGAAGAAGAAATAGACAAAATGAAAATTGAATAAAAATTAAAAATCCAAAGTCGACTAAAATTAAATTTTTCATCAAACGAAAAATGAAATACATTAGGTATAGATCCGATATAGAAAAATTAAAATACATACTCTAAAAGAAAACACACATTCTAATTTCTATTATCATCATCATTAATGACAGCCGGCCAATAAACTCGCAGCAGTAGAGCCCTCATCTGCCTCTGTATCTCTCTAAACATCGTCGCTCTCACGGCGACCAACTCCATCTGTAGGTCATTAACCTGCCTATAAAGTTTCCGCACTGTGTCGCGCAGAATAGCAATGTCAGAAACAGGATCAGCCATATCTAGAACATGCATGAATTGAAAAATATAAGGAAAAGAGTTCAAATGTAATACAACGTAATACAACGTATAATGCAACTAGTAGATTTACACCAGAAAAAAACTTACTTCAATGATAAAAGAATATGTTCTTTGAAGAGAAGTGGTTAAAGATATCACACGTAAAGAAAAAATACAAGAAATAAATAAAGTTTAGTAGAATGAATATTAAGGAGGGACCTATTTATAGAGGATTGAATCTGAATGTGTAAGGACAAAAGGCATGCCTGTTAAGCTCTATTGTATTAATTACATTCAAACTGGTGGCATTTAGCTTTCTGTGAAAAGTTGCAATTTTTTCTTTTACATTAATACTTCTCACCTTTTCAAAATAGTTTTGAGACTTGATAACAACCGTTATTATTGAGCTATTGCAATAGATCATCCATCTGTCGTAACAGATTTACCATCTGTTGCAATAGATTGTTTGTATGTGCAATAGATAAGACATCTGTTTCAACATATGTATTAACTGTTGCTATAGATGGACCATATTTTGCAGATGTTTTGATTTCTTCTAACAGTTGATTCATCAGTTGTAACAGATAGAGAATTCGATTCATCAGCTATTTTGAATGTGTTAGCTAAAAAGACAACACTACCTCTTTTTTAATAGTTATCATATGCGTATAGATGAATAAACATTATTTGGTCTGTTGCAACAGATTTACCATTTGTTGCAACATTTGTTGCAACATATAGATATTTGTTGCAACAATGGACCATATATTAGAGGAGATGTTTTGATTTCTTCTAACAGCTGATTCATCAGTTGCAACAGATGGAGAATTCGGTTCATCTGTTGTTTTAAATGAATTATATAAAAAGTCATGACTCTTCACCTCTTTTTTAATAGTCATCACATGCATTCAAATGAATAAACAATGTCTAGTCTATCGCAACAAATTTTAATCTGTTGTAATATATAAATTATCTATTGTGATAGATGGACCATATGTTGGAGGAGATGTTTTGATTTCTTCCAATAACTAATTCATCAGTTGCAATTGATGGAGATTTCATCAGCTGTTTTGAATATGTTAAGATAAAAAGTCACGACTCTTCACACCTCTTTTTAATAGTCATCGCATGTGTGCAGATGAATAAACAACACTGTCTTGATGGGGTAGGAAGAGTAAGGTGCGTGCAATAGATCCACTTTCATGTGTGGGAGTTATGTATTATTTATCAGGCTATCGTGAATAACATACATAAAGTGCAATGATTTTATGAATGCAATTTTTTACCGATTAGACATTGATCCTTCAAATAAGATCCTGCATTATACAATTTAGTTTGACAGGTGCAAAATGATAAGGATAAAGGGTTCCAAGATAGTGATGTCGATACCCTGCTATAATTTAATGACAATCTATGCTCATGTTTTTGTGTCAAGTTTGGGGAAGGTTTTAAGTTTCTGGCGGTAGTGTAAATATCTAATAGTGATTAGACCAGTTTAAATGGCACAATGGACTTCATAAAAGGCCTCTGAAGCCTCGCACTGCAGCAAACAATGATGAAACCAATAGAAATTCCCCTGGTCTAAATTTATATAGATGGATTGTTGGAGGATACTTTTATACAGCAGAAGGTGCTTGGAGAATACCTGTACGGGAAGGGGAAGGTGGAGAAGGCCATATATTATCTCATACCTTGTTTAAGAGAAAACACAGGGAAGCAAGTAAGGAACTTCTAGCGAATTTGGCCAATGAAATTGACATGAGAAATGAAAAACTGGATGAGCTTCAAATGTGGAAGTATATCCAAATATAAAAATCTGTCAGTCATTGAAGAAAAATAAGAATGGTCAACAGGATTAGAGATGGACACTTTTCTCGAGAATACAACTACTGAGCGTGGCCTGAATGAAGACTCTCACAAAGTGCAAGACCAAAACTCTAAGGAAGAAGCTTCGCAAGCACAGGAGGCACGGGATGCAAGTTTAACTTGAGAAATTGACACCTTGGCTTGATCCCGTATTTTTAATTCAAAAGTAGGTGGTTCAGGTTTCAATTCTGAACGACAATCTTACCACCTTCCATGTTCGCAAAGCTGTTTCCATAGAGTTCTGGTCCTGTATTTTGTGGGTCTTCATTGAGGCCATGCTCACTAGTTGCAGTCTCTAGCAAAGTGACCAGCTCAAGTCCTCTTGACCATTTTTTTTCTTCAACGACTGATGGATTTTCATTTTTGGATACACTTTCACATTCGCAGCTCATCCAGTTTTTTAATTTTTCATGTCAATTTCATCAGCCAATTTCGCTACACTTTCCTTCCTACCCTGTCTTTTCTCTTAAACAAGGTCTAAGATAATATATGGCCTTCTCAACCTCCCCTTTCCCACATAGGTATTCTCCCAAGCACCTACTGCTGTATTTCTATCGTTGTTTGCTATAGTGTGAGGCTTCAGAGGATTTTCAAAAAGTCCATTGATCCATTAAACACAGTCCAATCACTATTGGATATTTACACTTCCGCCAAAAATTTGAACCCTTCCCCAAACTTGACATAAGAACATGAGCATAAATGGTCATTAAATTATAACAGGGTATCGACACCACCTACTTGGTCCATCAGCCTTACCAGTTCGAACCTAACAATCTTAACTATAAAATGTTATATCCTGTTTGAAGGATTAACGCCTAATAGGTAAAGAACAAACATTCACAAAATCATTGTACTGGATGTGTGTTTTCTCAATAGGTTGATCAGTAATACATACCTCCCAAATATGAAGTGGTTCCATCTGCAAGTAGTTTATTCCTTCGAACCCATCTTTACTCTAGCCTTTAATGCTGGTTGGGCAAAAGTAGATCCAGTTTCACTTCCTTTTATCTGCAAAAAAGATAAATATATTTGATGTCAAACAAGAGAAAAACAAAAAGAACATTACAAAAGGGCAACACAAATTGAGTGAATCAACAGATAACCAATCTGATGCAATAGATTACCCATCTGTTCAACTGATGAGGGATTTATTACAACAGATGGATGACATGTTGCAATAGATGGTTCATCTGTTGGAATAAATTAAACCATTTTTGCTACTGTTTTGGTTTCTTCAAATAGTTGCTCCGTCTGTATAAAAGGGTAGCACAAAATTGAGTGAATCAACAGATGACTAATCTGATACAACAGATTACCCATCTGTTCAACTGATAAGGTATTTTGTAATAGATGGATGACATGTTGCAATAGATGGTTCATCTGTTAGAATAAATCAAACCATCCTTACTACTGGTTTGATTTCTTCAAACAGTTGCTTCGTCTGTTCCAACAGCTGATTCATCAAACTATACTGACAATAAGGATTTTTAAGTTCTCCCAACAGATGACTTTTTTCGCATATTTAATAAAAATAATGGCTCGTTCATTCAAGACTTAAAAGTCACCTTTCTTTTAATTTTCTCAATAAAAAGAAAACTGGTAATGGGTAAATCATTAATAGCAATAGATGTAAATATCTAATTTAAATGACATACGAAAAAAAAATGAGATAGAAAGAGCAATAGTGAACCATACCTGCAATGTGAAAAAAGCAAAGGGATTAGAACGTCTAGTTCAGTCGAGAAAAGATATTGATCGATTGAGATCTGAAAGGATTCTCATCTGAAAGAAAAGAGCAAAGAGAGTAAAAAGGGAAAGAAAGAGAATTAAGAATAAAAAAGAGTGATAGATGAGTTGAGTCTTACTTTATGGCTGAAGGAGAGAGTATTCTTCTAGATATGGGTTTTAAATATTCATTAATAACTTTTGACTTTTGAGGGGCACGAGGAGACGGTGTCATTGAAAAGACCAGATAAGACTACTCACTCAGGAGATTTTTGAGTTATCCAACTAATATTTTTTACCGCCTTAGTATTTCAACTTTCTTATCTCGGATAGAAAATACCTAAATTACTTTAAAAAGGGGGGGTCTTAAAACATCTAAGTGCGACAGATAATAATTTCAATTTGAAAATTTCCAAAGCTCGGTCATCTGTCCCAATAGATGCAGCACCTGTTTGATAATTTACAATATATATGTAATATATTGCAATAGATGACTTAATCTATTTGATTAAATCTAATAGAAAAGACATCTGTTGCAACAGGTTGAACATTTGTTTTTATATAATTTTAATTGATTTCATATGTTAGACTAATGCCTTAATTGATTAATCTAGGATCAGGGGTGAGTTATCATAGGGTCAACAACAAATTCAATTAAGTCTTTTGGAAATTGCATGATGACTCGATATTCTGTTCCTCCCGACCAGAGTCGTCGATCGATCACTCTAAGCTGAACTGATTCTTACAACCTCATATGTTCAACTAATACCTTAATTGATTAATCTAGGACTAGGGGTGAGTTCTCATAGTGTCAACTACAATAGATGGCAATGCCTATTTGATAATTTACAACAAATAAGTAATTTGTTGCGACATATGACAATCCATTTGATAATTTACAACAGATGGATAATCTGTTGCAATAGATCACATGATTTGTTTGATTATTTATAAAAAAAATAAGTAATCTATTGCAACAAATGACTGAATTTTTTTGATAACTTGCACAGATGGTTAATTTGTTACAAAAGGTTGAATATTTGTTTTTATACAATTTCAATTGATTTCACATGTTAGACTAATACCTTAATTGATTAATCTAGGACCAGAGGTGATTTCTCATAGGGTCAACTACAACTTCAATTGAGTATTTTGACAGTTGAATGATGAGACGGTATTGCGTTGCCCCCGACCAGAGTCGTCGATCGATCACTCTGAGCTAAACTGATTCGTTTTACCTCATATGTTTGACTAATACCTTAATTGATTAATCTAGGACTAGGGGTGAGTTCTCATAGGTTCAACTACAACTTCAATTGAGTTTTTTGGCAATTGTATGATGAGACAGTATTGCATTCCTCTCGACCAGAGTCGTCGATCGATCACTCTAAGATGAACCGATTCTTGCTACCTCATATGTTTAACTAATACCTTAATTGATTAATCTAGGACTAGGGTGAGTTCTCAAAGTGTCAACTACAATAGATGGCAGTGCCTATTTGATAATTTATAATAGATGGGTAATTTATTGCGACATGTGACAATCCATTTAATAATTTACAACAGATGGGTAATCTGTCACAATAGATGACATGATCTATTTGATTATTTATAACAGATGAGTAACTGTTACAACATATGACTTAATCTATTTGATAACTTACAACAGATGGTTAATCTGTTGCAACAGGTTCAAAATTTATTTTTATACAATTTCAATTGATTTCACATGTTAGACTAATACCTTAATTGGTTAATCTAGGATCAGGGGTGAGTTCTCATAGGGTCAACTATAACTTTAATTGAGTCTTTTGGTAATTGAATGATAAGACGATATTGCATTTCTCCTAACTAGAGTCATCGATCGATCACTCTAAGCTGAACCAATTCTTATTACCTCATATGTTAGACTAATACCTTAATTGATTAATCTAGGACCAAGGGTGAGTTCTCATAGGGTAAACTACAACTTCAATTGAGCCTTTTAGAAATTGCATAATGAGACGACATTGCGTTCCCCCGACCAGAGTCGTCGATCGATCACTCTGAGCTGAACCGATTCTTACTACCTCATATGTTAGAATAATACCTTAATTGGTTAATTTAGAACCAAGAGTGAGTTCTCATAAGGTCAACTACAATAGATGGCAATGCCTATTTAATAATTTATAATAGATGGGTAATCTGTTGCGACATATGACTTAATTCATTTGATAATTTACAATATATGGGTAATCTATCGCAACAGATGATTTAATCTGTTTGATAATGTACAATAGATGAGTAATCTGTTGAAATAAATGACTTAATCTATTTTATTAAATCCAACAGAAAAGATATCTATTTTAATAGGTTGAACATTTGTTTTTGTACAATTTCAATTGATTTCATATGTTAGACTAATACCTTAATTAATTAATCTAGGACCAGGAGTGAGTTCTATAGGGTTAACTACAACTTCAATTGAGTCTTTTGGCAATTGCATGATGAGACGGTATTGCGTTCCTCCCAACTAGAGTCATCGATTGATCACTCTGAGTTGAACCAATTCTTACTACCTCATATGTTCAACTAATACCTTAATTAATTAATCTAGGACTAGGGGTGAGTTCTCATAGGGTCAACTACAATATATGACAACACCTATTTGATAATTAATAATAAATGGGCAATCTATTGTGACATGTGATAATCCATTTGATAATTTACAACAGATAGGTAATCTTTCGCAATAGATTACTTAATCTGTTTGATAATTTACAACAGATACATATTTAATGCAACAGGTTAAACATTTTTTATACAATTTCAATTGAGTTCATATACCTAAATTGATTAATCTAGGGTTAGGGATGAGTTCATAAGGTCAACTACAACTTCAATTGAGTCTTTTGGCAATTGCATGATGAGAGAGTTAAAAATTATGCATATCTTTTATAATTTTAAAAAATAATTAAGATCAATTCGGACCAAATTAATATTTTCCAAACTTGTCATTCTTTTCCAAAATACAAATCAACTCATACAAATCATCCATTTGCGAGAAAAAATATTTTATTATTTCAAATCTCGGGTTCTTGCTCTTTTTTCTTTCTCACTCAATTATACAGTACAGACAATAACTACTCAAAATATTGCTCTACCCTTCATAACAGATCAATTTTCTTTGCATTTTCGACCATATAGGTATTATTTTAGACTTCATTCTTGCTTGTATCAGTCATTTTCTCTATCATTGTAGGTAACAGAGTTCGAGAAGAGTTCTATATTTGTTATTTTTTTCTAAAAAAAATAAGAGCTTTTAAGTTAATGATGAAAAAGAAAACTTTTAGTTGTATTATCTTCGAGAATGGGTGTACAATTTTGAGTTTTGATGGTAAAATTATAGGAAGAACTTGAGTAAACCTTAGTTTCTAACCCAGTGTTCTGTTGACTGTCATGGCATTGTTGGATGGTGTTTGTGGTGGTGGTGGTGATGGTGGTCATCGTTGTCGTGGTTGCACCAGTGGTGGCACTGGTTGGTGGTGTTTATGGTGGCATTGGTTAGTGATGTTTGTGGTGACTATCGGTGGTGTCGGTATTTGTAGTATTTGTGGTATTAGTTGGTGGTGCTTATGGTGCTGGTGGTTGTTGATGTGTCATTATTGGTGGTGTTTGTAATGTATTTTTTAAAATTTATGCATACATCAATTGTAATGTAATTTTTGTTTTTCTTTTGTTTGTAGGCAAAATATGTCTCTCAAAAGAAAGAAAGTGAAAGTGGATCAATGTCTGACCACCCAAAAAAAAAAGCTACAGTACAGAGGGATTTGGAAGAGCTTCTTGAACAATCTCAGTCAGGAAAAAGTAAAGCTAAGAAGAGATATGAAAACAATGTTGAGGGAGGTGGACAAGGGTCTGTTGATGGTGATGAAGAAAATAAAAGTGAGAAAGAGGAGGAATTAGAGAGTGAGAAAGAAAAAG
The DNA here is from genome assembly GCF_002878395.1 of Capsicum annuum. Lineage (NCBI taxonomy): Eukaryota > Viridiplantae > Streptophyta > Magnoliopsida > Solanales > Solanaceae > Capsicum > Capsicum annuum. The sequence goes on from NC_061122.1 coordinate 163,993,558, forward strand.
AGGTGATCATCAACATGATGATAAGAGATCACCAATGGGGCGTTAATTAATATCGACATCCCAACATGATCCTATCAAAACTTTTAGTATTGACAAGTTTCAAGTTACGATGCCGATAAATGACAAAACAGCAGAAGAAGAACTAACTGGAGAAATTATACTTAAATGTCAGATGGGGAGTAAATTTATTTATTATAGGAAAATTATGAAGGACGAAAACATAGATGAACTTTTGTAGAAGAGTTGCTTTGGACGCTTTCTTGATCTGCCTAAGTCCCTTGCCCATTTCCATATAAGGATGGTATATGGTTTTCTCAATGATACGAGTACGACGACGAGGATGGACGAGAACGAGTTTGTATTGAATCCGTCCAAGGAAGTGCACAAGTGAAGTATAAAAGAGGGCCTAAATACACTAAAAATAGCCCCTAAGTTACACTTTATGGGCACCTCACCCTTGAGGGGTATTGTGGTCATTTTGTATTCCATTTTATAATACACTATATATAGAACCTCTTAGGGCTTTTAGTCTTAGTTTTTGTTGATTATGAAAGTGTAACACTTAGAAACATCTCTCTTGAGAGAATGGCCCTCCTTGGCCAAAATTGTAACTAGGGAAGTCAACTTAAGTATGGAGTCACTCGTGTTAGATTCAAGCTTGGAAACGTTGGATGCTTGGAAGATCGAGGTCACTCTTGTGCAAACGTAGGAGTTAGGTATTCTTTGTGTATTGTTAAAGATCCAAGAGTGGAATAGGCTCTTGGGTTTTTAAGATTAAACCTTCATTTTGTTTAACTATCTATCCTCTTGTTTGTTGTAATCGTTGTTTCTTGTTTTGGTTAATGTAACCCATGAGGTGTTGTTATTGTTACCACTTTCTTGTTTTTCATCTTGTCTTCATATTATTGTTGTTGTTGATGTTTTATTGTGATAAAAACCTTCTTCATTTCATTATTGTTGTTGTCATTGTCGAATCCGAGTGAGGTCTCCAATCGGTCCAAGAATCCTTTTGATTAGTGGACTGTTTAGGGAATGTTTAGTGTTCCCATGGTTTTTATTGTATCATTTGGTATCAAATAATGACTTGATCTTGTTCCTACAAGATCAAATCTTGGGCTAACTCACTTGAAAAAAAAATTGAAATCTGAAAATTCCAAGAAAAGAACAATCTGTCTATTTTATGTTCTTGGCCAAAAATTGTGTTCTTGTTGTGTCTTGGCCAAGATTTTTACTTGTATTCAGTGTATTTAGTGTTAGTTTTGTTCTCCACTAACACTTTGAGTTTAAATCTAAGTTTGATCTTGTATTTGTTGAAGTTGTAGTCGTGAACTTGAACTTGGCCGATTTGTTGTTGAACATTGTTGTGGTGGACTGTTTTGGCCTTGTGGCCTTCATCGTATTATTGTTATAAGCTTGTCCATGTGATATTGTTGCTCATTAGTGTCCTAAGAACCATTTTTTTGAAGTTGTAGTTGTCTTGGACAAGTGTTGAAGATATTGTGTTGTGAAAATTGGAAGTTGACCGTGTGAAATTGTTGGGTTCTACTTGGCCGTTTGCTGCTTGAGGCATGGATGTTATTGGGCCCATAAAGCCTCCTGCGTCCAATGGATACCATTTTCTCTTGGTCGCTATCGACTACTTCACAAAGTGGGTTGAGGCCTCGACACATTTTGTTCGCAACAACTTAGTCTGCCGGTTTGGAATTCCAGAATCAATCATAACAGATAATGGAGCCAATCTTAATAGCGATCTGATGAGAGATATTTACGAAAGGTTTAAGATCTCTCATCGAAATTCCACGTCTTATCGACCACAAATGAATGGAGCAGTTGAAGATGCAAACAAGAATATCAAGAGGATCTTGAGGAAGATAGTGGACGGTAATAGGGAATGGCATGAGAAGTTGCCATATGCTTTACTTGGATATTGCACCACAATCAGAACTTCTACTGGGGAAACTCCCTACATGTTGGTTTATGGGTCGGAAGCAGTGATACCTACAGAGGTAGAGATACCATCGTTGAGAGTTATTCAGGAGGTTGGTCTAGACGACACTGAATGGATCCGTTGCAGGATTGAGAGTTGATGCCTATTGATGAAAAGAGATTGAACGCAGTCTTTCTTGGTCAGCTTTATCAAAATAGAATGATTAAGGCATTCAACAAGAAAGTCAAGCCTCGTCGATTCACACCGGGACAGTTGGTATTGAATAAGATATTCCCTCACCAAGATGAAGTCAAAGGGAAATTTGCGCTAAATTGGCAAGGTCCTTACATAGTTCATCGAGTACTCTCAGGAGGAGCAGTGATACTTGCGGAGATGGACGGCACAGTACGCACGAAGCTGATCAACTAAGATGCCATCAAGAAGTACTACATTTGAAGACATTAAGACTAGTTGTTTCTTTGTACTTTTTGCATTTTTCTCTAATGTAACAGAACTACGTATTAGCCTGATTTCCCACGGCGGCATATGTAGGCAGCCCACATAGGGTTTGGTTTCCCTTAGAAAACCCAAAAACATCATCCTTTCATGTATTTAGAACTACGCTCGACCTGACTTCCCATGGAGGGATATGTAGGCAATCCACATCGGATTCGTTCCCTTCATATTTTACCTTTTCATTGTACTGAACTACGGCCTGAACTGATTCCACTTGGATACGTAGGCAGCCTAAGTCAGGCTCGGTCACTGCATTTAATATTTTCAGTTCTCTTATTATATTCGAACTACGTACAGACCTGATTCCTGTTATAAGGATACGTAGGCAACCTGAAAGGTTCGATCTTACCTTTAGGAAAATCCCCTGTCGCTCATAGTATAGCCCCGGAATATAAGCGATCTCATCACTAGAATCGTCGTAGCATCGACAGTTAGAGAAGCTCCACCCAAACAATAAAGCTACATGGGTCACGATCAACAAATGGAGGCTTAACGGATTTCCGAACGTGTCATAATCTAAAAACGATAAAGAATTACAATATATACTTAATATACACGTAATATTTGTGAAAACATATATACATATATGTATTTTCACCATACTTTCAACTTTCCCACCTACTGAGAATCCAGATTTGGGAGTGATTTAGTAACCGAGGGAGTGTTGGAGAATTTTGTAAACAAAGCCAGGATTTCCAAGTCGACACAAATCAACACCCCCTCCCAACTAAGAATTTTTCTTTGAGCGTAGGAAAATAGGAATTGGAAGACTACATCAAGCCAAGCTTTGGGATCGGATCAGGGGAATCATGTGGCTTACCACTACGACATGAGCCAATATTCTTCCCTTACTTTATTCTCTTTACATACATTTATACTAATCCTCACAAGCCCTAAGATTTTTATTCGAATTTTTTCGCAGGTACATTTTGAAAATCTGGGCCGGAAACTAAGAAAAGAGGATCCTCATAGGAAGATTAGGCTATTCATTTCTCCCAACAAACTCCGCAAATCAGAGAGTTCCGTCTGACTTCAATAAAGTTGAGATTTCGTAGGGCAAAGACTGTATATAAGCAAACATATTCAAGCTTCCGCATTTCAAAGGACTGTATATAAGCAAACAAAGTCGAGCTTTCGCATTTTAAGGACTGTATATAAGCAAACAAAGTCGAGTTCCATATTTTAAAGACTGTACATAAGCAAGCAAAGTGATCCTCTGCCACATCGGAGGATGCAAATGGACAATACGACTCTCCTCCATATCGGGAGTTGTGCCCCAGTAAGAGGGACGCCCCGCCACAAATCCAAGAATGTATATAAGCAAAGCAACACTCTGCCATATCGTAGAATTGCATTTCAGCAAACAAAGCACAGTCTGCCAATCAGAGGCCCACACCATAGTAAGCACGCAAGAAAGCCACTATCACAACAACATTAAGTTCCAACAGCAATACCGTCATCTTATTCAGACTAAGGACCGCCTTGACAAATATGAGGCAGTTTACCTTTGGGCAAATGTCCCACCGTCAGAAGCTATTTATATTTCAGCCGACGGAGGCTATGTATATTCAAGCAGTTGCTCAGCCGATAGAGGCTATTTACAGTTCAGCCGGCGGAGGCTATTTACATTTCAGCCGATGGAGGCTATTTATATTTCAGCCGACAGAGGCTATTTATAGTTCAGCCGGCGGAGGCTATTTACATTTCAGCCGATAGAGGCTATTTACATTTCAGCCGATAGAGGCTATTTATAGTTCTGTCAGCGGAGACTATTTACATTCCAGCCGATGGAGGCTATTTACATTTTAGCCAACGGAGGCTATCTACATTATAGTTGTTGCCCCGCCAATCGGAGGCCTCCAAAAATGGAGACAATACTAGTTTGAATATCTAAACTCTACTCTTTACATAACGATTTCAATTTACAAATTTTCAAATGACAGGTACTTTTCACCCTGTTACCTATTTTGTAGGACCATGCAGTACAATGTGGAACTACCCTCTTAGCAGCAAACTGGGGAAAGCTAGCGGAATGTCAAGCATCCCTAGCTACATCAAGGATTCCGGAAAACAAACTCAACTCGACTCGACTCAAGTTTTATTTTTATTTTTCATCACTCAATGCCATCTTAATCCGGCACTAGGCAATTTTTGGAAAATCGTTATCTCCTTTTCTCTCGAGATCCTCAGCAGATATCACTATCCAACATCTTCTCATCCCCAACTACTTCTAACAGTCCGCTTTGGACTTGCACCCGTATCCATTTCATTCGTGCTGAAAGTTTGTTGTCATCCCAAAAGAACCCAGTGTCACCATAATTCTATACTGGGGAAAATTTTGATAAATATCAAAATTTTTCTACAATTCGAACTACAAATGGCCTGATTTCTCGTGGAGTCCGAGATATGTAGGCAGCTCAAAAATCAAAGCCCGACCATAATCTTTCTAACATTTTTGTTTCATCCAAGATAAAATTGGTTACGTCAACGTCAGTGCCCAAAGATTTTCACACAAATCTTCGGTCCCTCAGGGGAAACTGTTGACACCCAATTTTGACTCGCCCTTTGTCCTTTAAATTACTTTTCTGGTGCTTCTTGGCCCTAAATAATTTTCAAAAAACTAAATAATAATTAGATTTAGTATTTTTGTTTCTATTTCTACAAGTTTTAATAAGAAGGCAATTTATTTTTATTTACAAAGCTATTTTAATAATTAAGCATTTGACATCACAATCACAAAATATATATCTTTTGGTGGTCGCATTCGCATTCTTTCTAACTTTATTTTGGGGAAGTATTGTGACCTTATAGGTATATTTTTATTACACAAAATATATTTTTATAAGATGTACATATATTTCATTATATTCTTATTTTTATGTATTCTTATCTTCATACACACACACATATATACATATATATACGTATTTTATTAATAGGAAAGTCGCAAAATATTAAGTTGGATGTCTGTATAAATTATGTCTGCAATTTATATACGTTAAACTAATAATAGTTTTGAATAATTGTTAGAATATCAAGGAGCATCAATAAATTTAATTTCAATAGAAATAGAGTATTCGGGCTAACAATAATCTAATTTTTTTATTTTATTTTATTTTACCCAAACGCAACTTCTATTTTATGAAATTCGTCCAAAAGCCCGAATATCAGCCCCAGTAAGTATAATTTCTATGCCCGCTTCGTCATTTCGCCTTAACGAATATAATTTGACCCGATTTGGTGATTTATTTTGAATTTGAGGGATCTCGAATTTTCAAATGTTTATATATATATATATATATATATATATATATAATTTGCCCTTTTATATATATTTTTGAAATTCGAATCGTTCGATCAGAAGATTGAACAGATCAAATCAGTCTAAAATCACACGACTAGCGCAAATTAATCCAGTCCGTTAATTCTTCTTTCCAATCCGAGAGTCCCGAATTTTCAAATGTTAATGTATATATATATATATATTTGAATTAGAACTTGTCCGGTCAAAATTGAATGGGTCCAAAAAAATGGTCTTTTCTTTTATTAACGACTCATGTGTATACATTTATCAGTATATATAAATATTCCCTTATTTACCATTTTTATTGTTAGTATTATTTCAGAACCGTCCGATCAAAAGATCGGACGGATCACAATTGGGTCAACAAATACACGTCTGTCCCCTTCTCAGGAATTAAATGCGCCCAGCTGTTCCACGGAAAAAAGCATCCATACCTCTCCATCATCTTTCTCAAAGTAGCAACCAAACCGCCCCTCCCTTCTCCCTTCTCTTCTCTACCTATCTCCTCCACCCCAATTGTACACCGTTCAACCCATGAAATCGAAAGAAACAGGGGATGACAGTCCCCAAATGGTGTTACAGCATATTTTTGATTTCAAATCCGCATCTTGAAGTCTGAAAATCACCAAAATGGAGGTCTAAAGGCTGTGAAATTTGGTTTTCGAATGGGGATTTACTTCATAGGGTGTTTCGCCCGTTGGAACTCTTTTCTTACATTTAAATCCGGTCTTTCACGTCCGGATTTCGTGTATAAATACCGATGCAAATATGGTTCAAAACCCAGAAGTTGGAGATTAAAGGAAAATCGAACTATATTCACAAAAGTTTCCTAGAATAGTCACAAAAGGGGTTGTTGGTTTCTTCTCTTAATTTCGGTGTTTGATCGAGTCCGAAATTCGAGGTTTGGTGGCCGGAATACTCGATAAGAAGCCCGAGTTTGCTGCGCAATACAAGGTGCGAACCCGCCTCCTTTTCGTTCTTTTCTTGCTAGCTTTTCTCTGCATCTACTCTAATTCTATAAAACTGATCTTGAAGTAATATTGTTGGTTGTTGCGTTTTGGTTCCATAAACGCGTATTTCGGTTTGTTTTTTTTATTACATTTGCTTGCATACAAGTTCATGGGTATGAAAATACAAGGCGTGGTTTGGTTTCAATATCAGTTGTGATAGTTTGTTTTCTGTTAAGTCTATTCCAGCACATGATTTTATTCATGGATGTCCGTTTCACGAGGATAGGGCCTAGGACAGTTTTGTTGGGTGTTGTAGTAAGTTTCGTTCCAAGTGGTGGTCTGCTGTAAAACAGTCATTTCCTTATAATAAAGGCAGGGTTGAAATTTGAAGTCGTTAGTTAAATTAGCCGGTTAACGATTGTGTATTTTGGCTAAGCTATTAAAAACAATTGTTACCATTTTAATTTTATGCGCGCTGCACTGTTCGGATTAAATGAGTTGGGGAATAGCCTCAAATCAATTTCTATTTCACTTCTGCCCATGGTTAAAAACTGGAAGTAATATATTTCCTTTTTGCGAAGGCGCTTCACTCCTTTGTATAACTTAACATTATCTTCACGTAAGTGTTTTTCCTATAATCACAATTCGTAAGAACCTTGTCTAGATCATATCTGGAAGGGGATTTGAGAAGCCAACCTTAGCTTGCATATCTTATTTGGTATCTATCAAGAGAGTGTACCGTAACCATCTGTTTTAAATCGTCAACTGTTTTCTTGGCAAAATAATAATGATTAGTAATAAATTTCAAAGGCATGTTAAGCACCTTGTCAAGTAAAATATTTGTCTACTGTGATGTACAGATTTTCCTTTGGTTCATTGTTGAAATATCGTGACTAATGAAACTTGTTTTTTTCAGAAGATTTGTAATAGGAGATATCTTAAGGAAAGCATAATGTGGTTTCTGTAATGCACTGTTGTCTTAAGTCTAATGGAAGTTGTATGCATTACCTTGCCAAGAACTTAAATAAAGATTGTCTTCTCTCCCTTGTTTTGCTTCAAATCAAACAAAGGAGACAACTGCTGCTTTGTTCTATAGTTCAATACAATTATTTAAAACCTTTTCTTTATTAGGGTCAAATTCTGGTGCCTTCCTTGAAAGAATTTTTATCACTTACTAAACATCGTAAAATTTTTATACGTTTTCCTTAAGCCAAGGGTCTATCTGAGAGAGCCTCTATACTTCACGAGATAAGGGCAAGGTCTTCGTACACTTTACACTCCCCAAACTCCAGTTATGGAATCACATTGTTATGTTATTTTGTGTTAGATATACTATCATTATCAGTAGCCTGTTGCCTTAAAAAAAAAAAAAAGCTCATTCTACTAAGTGCCTTCGTGCATTCTGCATAACTCAAATTCTTATGGGTACTCCAATGAAAAACAAAATACTAAATGCTTCCTTTGGATTTTTGATGCATGAACAACTTTTTATGTCTGTTGTGTTTCTTTATTGGTTTATAAAACTAAAAGAAATAGCCTGCTTTTTGTCTAATCCTAAACTACCCAGGTATGCAAGTTGATTACAATAAAGAATTTTTTTTTAAGTGTTTAAAACTATTATGGCTTAAGTTTTTTTTATGTTCAAAATAATGGTGTTTGGTTTTCTCTTTCTTTAGTGGGTTTGTTTGATAAGTTTTTAAAAGCCTTTCTTATTATAATATGGTAGTGGGTGTGCACATTGTTCTCTGTACAGTCATACGTGTGTATTTTTGAAACCATGTTTGTCCATTGCGTGTAATATTTTAAGTTCATATCTAATGTTTGTATTTTCTTTATTTGTAGGGGGTGCGCGGATTTAATAGGGTATAATAGATTTAATAGGTTTCTAGTGAATCTATTTTTATTAGTGCGTGGATATTTTGTTTTAATATCTTTTAATAACTTTCTTTTTTCGTAAGATATATTCATTAATTATTTTATCCTGTTGTAATTGCAGAGTTACAAATTCTTGTATAATAATTTATCCTATCTGTGCTATAATGTATATCTAATTCTAGATTTTCAATGTTACTTATTATCTTGTGTTGTTCTTCGCGTAGTGAGTTTTTTAAATTATATAAACTATCACATGTACTTTTATCTAAATTTTCTAATGTTGTTTCTATCCATATTAATTTTTCTTTTAGGTCTTTCATTATTTGTCTAATTCGGTTTCTATAATTAATTTCATTATTTAGGTTTTCTTGATTTTCCCTAGTTTGGCTAATATATTCTAACATTTTTTTTTTTTTAATCTGAATAATATCCTTCTGGGTAAATTTCTTCGTATAACTGTTCTAGATAATTTATAGTTTCAATTTCGTAGTCTATTACTTTTTCTAATATTAGTTTCTTAATATCTATAATTTCTATGTTTTTAAGTATATATAATATTAAAACTTTAAGATAATCTAAATGATCTATTTTTAAAATTGTTTTGTAGCTGTTTGTTTTAGTCTTAGTAGTTTTTGCATATTTTTATTAAGAAATTTTATATCTTTGTTTTCCATGTATTTATCTATATTTATTTTTATCTGTTTTTCTAGTAACTGCGTATTTTTTATATCTTTTTCTAAAAATCTTATGTAACTTATCATCGTAAATATTTGTAAGAGTAGTTAGGTAGATATGGTATATAACTTACTCTAGTCATATAATATTCACCAAAAGCTTTTTCTAATATGATTTTTCTTATATCTGCTACTTTTATATTTCTAAGTGCATATAAAATAAGTATCTTGAATTTATCTACCATCACATCAGATATATTATCATTCATTTTTCATAAATTTGCTTTTTTCAAAATATTTCCTTCAACCATGTACATAAAATATAGTCATCTTAGCTTACTATATACTAGATTATTCTTAAATAATATGTTCTTCCGTCACTATTAACATGGTAATCCGGATACTTTTTCCCTTAAACAGCGCCTCTACTCTGGTTACTCCCCGCCACGGCTTCTTGCCTCAATGGTTTCACCTTTAGGATGGCATAGTCCTTAGGGATATTTCTCCGTTTCCTCTTTGTTAATAAACTTCTTAACATATTATTCTTCGAATAATTCTACTATAAAGTAACTAATATGAATTTATTTTATCATATCATGATTGTTGGGAATTATGAAATTAGCTATTCATAATCATAAATAGATATACCTGTTCCGGTAGCTTAGATATTTCTGAGTTTTGTTGCTCCATAGCTTTTTCCATTGGAGTATGTTTATCTAATTAACTGAGTAAAATATTTTTTGTGGAATGAAGAGAGAGATTTGCTTCAACGCATGAAGGCTTGCCTTTGCAAAGCCTTCTGCTTCTGATATATATAGAACTAAACTTTACAATCTTTACATTTTAAGTTTTCACACGTTTTTTACAATTACTAAACCTAAGGCCTAAAAAGTCAAAAAGGTAGGGCTATAAGTCTAGTCTACCTAAAAAGATAAGATAAGAAAAAGTTAAAATTTACATTAATGATTTACATTATTTTGTCGTAAGAATATCTTCCGCTTGTTGTCGTATCTGCTCCATTATTGCTCTGTATCTGCTCCATTATTGCTCTGTATCTTGTATTTCCAGCTGGTATTTTATTTTCTTTATTCTAGATGTACCTCTGGAATAATATTATCTTCTCCATTGCACCTCGAACATTGGTGGTCTGGATATTTATGTCCGATTATCTTACAGTATCTTGTTAGCAGTCCGTCTGAAATAAATCCCTTTTTTATTGCTCGTGCGGTAGATTGTTTTTCTGGGTTAAGTAGCGTCAGTATCCATTGTCTTACGTCTTCCATATCTGCTTGTCTTAGTTCTTTCGAATTTGAATATATCATCTGGTGATCTCTTGAATAGTAGCTCCATATTGGATTTCCGTTAGCGTAGTTATTTGCTAGTTCTTGTATGATCGTAGCTAGTCCAATAAGTCTTTTATTTGCATAAAAATCTGGTATCTCGATTCTAGGTATCTCCGGTTGTTGCGATATATCTTCTGGTATAATCATATCTCTTGTCAGTCCTATCTTTACAACTTGTATTACTGGTTTTATCTCATCATATAATATCTCTGCTGGTGCAGTATAACACTTTATATAAAATAAATTTCCTTTTGTTATTCTTTTATAGGTAGTGAATATCTTGTATAATTCCTCCATAGCTGTTAACTCTTCTCCGTCTTGGGTGTATATGGTATTTAGTAGTCCATAGTCAAAACAGGTTTTAACTAGGCTTGGGTTAGTTTTGGGTAGTGCTATTAGTTTATTGTATCCTTGTAATTTTTGGGTTATATAATTGGTATTTGGTTCTTTGATATCTGTAGCTCTGGGGTTATGGTTTAGAAAGGTTTGGACTCTATATATATTTTCTATGTATTTTTGGGCTGTGTAGTTGTATATTTTCTTGTCTTGGTTTAGGCTGTCTCGGTATGTGTTAACTTGTGGGGGTATGAATAAATGGTCTTTTTGTGCTTTTGGGGTAAATGGTTTTTCAAATATTTTGTTCATATTTATATTCTGGTATCTTGGTCTATTAACTCCTTTGCTTGTACCTGCAGAAGTAGATTGATAAATGTCATGGGTTTTATGGAGTGTCCCAACGTCTCCTTCTAGCTCTGGATTTTTAATGTCTTCCGATCGACATAGCTCTGCACACTGCTGAGTTAGCTGATTTGTAGCTATAGACTTCAGTTTATCTTCATTAGTCTTTAGCTTTTCTATCTCATTACCCATACTGTCCACTTTCATAGAAAGCGTAGTTAGGGTGTTAAGTATTTTTTCTAGAGTATCTTCCTCTACTATATCAGTCTGTGTAGCTTTGTCTTGATATGTAATCTGCAATAACATTTTTGTTAGTACTGATCACTTCAATTGTAAATGTGAAATTTAATATATTTAAAACTAGTCTTCGAATCTCTTTTGTTGTAACTGAATTTTGTATTTTCTTTGTTAGCCACCAACGTACCTGTGTATTATCTGTTCGTACAATAAATTTGTTATATACAATATATGGCTCAAATGCTAATAAACACTTATATAATGAACATAACTCTTTTCTATTTATTTCCCATTTTATTTCTGTTTCGTTGAACGTACCTGAGTAATATCTACAATGATGTTCTATTTTTTCTGCTTCATATCGATATTTAAGTACTCCTCCGTAACTATATTCACTTGCATCTGCTTCTACTATATATATAAATTTTCTATTTTCATCTGGAAATTGTAATTTAGGTAATTCTCTACAAAGTAATTTTATTTTTTGAACTTGTTTTTTATCTTTTTCATCATAGTTATACTCTATATCCTTTTTTAATTTTTTCTGTAGTGGTTTTAAGGTTTCTGCTAATTTTGGAATATATTCTCTTACTTGGTTTACTAATCCTAAAAATGATTGTAATTTCTTTTTTGTATCTAATTCTTCTTTCGAATTTATTATTTTTTGTACTATATGTTGTTGCATTTTTACTCCACTTTTATCTATTTGTATTCCTAAAAATTCTATCTGGTTTTTCATAATTTCAGCTTTCTTTTTGCTTAGGCTTATTCCTGATTTTTCTATTATATCTGTGAATTGTTCTAATAATTTTAAATGTTCTTCTTTGGTTTTGGTGTATAATAATATATCATCTATGTATACTATACAATTAGATAATTGTTTAAAATAATTATCCATAAAATGTTGATATCTACCTGGTGCATTTTTATATCCAAATGGTAACACGTTTCATTCATAAAATCCTTGTGGTACCGTAAATGCGGTTAATTCTTTAGATTCTTCTTCTAGCTTTAGGTGGTAAAATCCTGATTTACAATCAAATTTGCTAAAATAATTATATCATTGAATTTGTCTTATTTTTAATATCTTGTTTGGTATCGGATAATTATATGTTATAGTTTTTGCATTTAAATTTCTATAGTCTATAACCATCCTACTTTTTCCTCTTTTTTGTTCACTATGTTTATTTACTATAAATGCTGGACTATTATGTTTACTATTACTTTTTTGTATATATTGTTTTTCTAATAATTCATCTATGTGCATTTTAAATTCTTTTAAATCATCAAAATTATATGTTAATGGTTTTTGTGTGATTATGCTATCTTTATCTATTAATTCAATTTTTATAGTAGTTTTGTGTTTTTCCCAACCTTTTAATGGATTTTCACTATATAATTGTTCTAATTTTTTCTGAATTATTTCTATTCTATTTATTGAAAATATAGTTATTTCTGTTTTATTTATCGAAAATACTACTAATTCTACTGTATCTTCAGTATTTTTTATATTTTCTAACTTTTGTGTAATTTTTTCACTTCCTTTTATCCAATCAGTTTTCTTTCTTATTTTATTATTAACTCTTTTTGCTCTTACTTTTTGTTTGCATGGTGTTGTAAACCACCAGTCTGTTTTGGTTATTATATGTGGGTATAATTTATCTAAAAATGGCATTCCTAAAAGTATATCTTTTGATGTTAATTCATAATTATAAATTTCTTCTATTGTTAATATCTTATCCCATACTTGTATTTTTACATTCCTAGCTTTATAAGTAATTAGGCTTCCTTCATTATTAAATCCTTTAACTATTATTGGTGTTTTTAGGTTATCCCATTTGCTTTCTGGTAAGCAATTATATCTACATAGATTAGCTTCTGCTCCTGTATCTATCATAGGCGTATAATATCTACTGTAATATCCTTCTACTACTATCTTCATTAATACATGTATCTTCATTTCATGTTAAGGCTCTTTTTAAGAATAACTTTTCTTGGTTATATGTTAAGGTTAATTGTGTATGTTCTATATTATATGGTTTTACTTGTTCTAACCATTTTATTCCTAATATTATATCTGCTTTTTGCATTTCTTCTTTTACTTCGAATTCTATTTTTATTTTTCTAACTCCTAATATTATTTCTTTTTCTGCTAGATTTTTATTATTTATTAAACTTCTTGGTAAATCTGGGCATATATTATTGTCGGTTTTTATTTCTTCATTTTTTACTAGATATTTTGCTATATGATTTTCTTCTTGTCCTGTATTCAAAAGTATTAAATATTCTTTTTCATTTATTTTTCCTGTTATGTAATATTGGTTTAAATTACTTATTGAGTTTGTTTCATAACTTGTTCTTTTTGATGAGCTTGATGATTCTGGCTTTTCATTAGCTATTCTTTTCGTTGTACTTATTCTATCATTTACTATTTCTAAATTTTCTTCTGTATCTATGTCTCTATAGGTATAGTCATTATAATCTATTGTTTTTACTATTTGTTCAAATGGGCTTTCTATTTGTATTTTGTTAATCTTATTTTTTCCTGTTATTTTATGTTTTGTTGTTAATACATATAGGTTTTTACATCTTGCTGTAAATATTTTACTTCCTGGGGTTAACTCTATTCCTGATATTTTCAAATATAATACTAGTGATTTATCTATATTCCTATCTGTTACTGCTACTGAATAATTTGCACTTATTATAAATTTAAATTTTTGGTATATTAGATTTCCTTTTACGGCAGTTATTATGCTTTTTTCTATAGGTTTTATAATTCTGTCGTCTGCTAAATATAATTCTATTGGTGTATCTATTCCTTCTCTAAAACATGCTTTTATTAATATCTCTGTACCTCCAAGGTGTACATATTTTATTGGATCTCCTTTTTATATCATTTATTTCTTTATTAATTATTCTTTTTGTTACCAGTGGTATACTAGCTTTTCCTTTTGCATATCTGCAGTCTATTACATGTTCTTTTTGGCACACTACATAATATTCATCTTTTTTTCCTAGTAAAAATATTTTTTATTGTTGGTATTTTAAATATTTTTTCTACACTTAAATCTAATTCTTTTCCTTTTATTTCATCAAATATATTACTGTCAAATATTATTTTTTGTTCCGTTCCTTCATCATTTAAATATTCTTCCTTTGTTATGATTTTTATATCTTCTTCAGTCATTTGATTCATCTATTTCGCTATCTATTTCATTATCTGTTTCGTTTTCTGAAATTTCATATATACTATCTTCACTTTCTAATTCATAATCTATATAATCTATCTGCATGTATTCGGTATTTTCTATTTTTATTTCTGATATTTGTTTATTTTTTGGATTTTTAGGTAATTTACAATCTCTAGCTAAGTGTCCTAACTTTCCACAATTATAACAAGTACATTCTTTTATAGATTTCTTTTTTCTGTATGGTCTTTTATGTTTATAATTTTTTACATAATATCTCTTTCTTGGTCTTTTATATTTATATTTTGATTTTTTATACTTCTTATATTTCTTATGTCTTTTTCTTTTCTTATAATATCTTTCTTCGCATCCAAATTGGGGTGCTATTTTATTTTTGCAACAAGCTAAATTTCTTACTAATGTTTTTTCCATTTTTAATTCTTCTCTATATTTTTCACATAAGTTTCTATACCATTGTTGTAAATATTTTATTCTTGCTCCTAACGTATCTACTATTTTTGCTTCTTCCCAATTTTTTATTATTTTTGAACTAAATGGTTCGGGTAATTTATTAAAGTATAATTTTCTTATTTCTTTACTTTCTTCTATACTATATGCTCCTTTGTAATAATATTCTTTAAATGCGCAAGTATATTCATCTATATAACACATATTACATATTGCTAATTTTAACATTAAATTTCTATTTGTATCTTTTTCTTCATTTTGTTCTTCTTCGATTGTTGTCGTACTACCAAATTCATCTTTTATAGCTGTTTCATATTTTTTTAATAATTCTATAGGTGTTAGTTTAGTTGTTGTTGATGATGTTCCTTCTATAGGTTTATTAGTTCTTAATACTTTTTTGCTATTTTCGGTTAGATTTGCAAACCATAGTTTTACTGATCCTATTAATGTTTTTTCTATATATTCCGGTGCATCTGTTATATTTATATTATTATCTAATAATTGTTTTGTCATATATCCCGTCCATAATTGTATTATTTTTTCTGTATCTATTACACAATCTAGATCTAAAAAGTTATAATTTTTATTCACTATTTGTTTTGGTGTCCATTTGTCATATTCACTATATTTTTTAAACTTATTCTTATAATATATATATGGGTTTTCTTATTTCTGTTGTTTTAGGTATTATATTTTCATTTTCCTTTTTATCAAGAGTATTTATTTCTGTGTGGGTATTTTCTAAGTTTTCCTCATAAATTTTTTGTTCTTCATTGATTTCTAAATTTTTTGTATTTGTTAATATTTCTGTATATGTTTCACTATCTTCGGACTCATAATTATCTGTCTCTTCAATATCTATATTATTTATTTCTAATTCTTCGTTTTTTATTTCTAATTTTTCCTTAAATTGATTTATCTCATTTAGTAATTTCTGTTCTCTATCTTTTTCTTCTTTCTCTTTTTGTCTTTGTTCATACAGTTCTTTTAATATTTGTAATTCTTTTTCTAATTCAGCAATTCTACTATTTTTGGTTTCTTCTATTTTTCGTATTTCTTCCATAGTTTGTTGTTTTATTTTTTCTATTTCTTTTTTCCTATCTATCTCTTCATTTTCTTTTTCTATTCTTACCATTGCTGTTAATTTATCTTCTAATTTTAATTCTTCTTTTTCTAACATTAGATATAAATGTTCACCTATTTTCTTATATCTTCGTCCTAGATTAGAAAATACTATTTTTATTTTTGATCCTTCGTAGTTTTCATATATTTTTTCATCTATTATAAATTCCTCTTTATTCATTTTATTGTGAATAGGTCATGTTGATATACATATTCTAAACTATCTATTTGTGATTCTAATTTTGATATTTCATCTTTTTGCGTATTTATTGAATTTTTACTAACTCCGGCAAATATATTATAATTTAGTCTTTCTATTCTCATTTTTAATTCTTTCCGTTTTTCAGAGATAATTTGTTTTAATTCTTTATATTGTTGTATTTTATTCATTTTATTTATAATATCTCGGTGGATATCTAAATCTAATTTTATTATAATTAGGTGGTATATGTTTCATTCTTCTAGATTTTAAATGTGTTATTAATTTTGATTCAATACTAGATATTAATGTAATTAAATAGGCTAGTTTTTGTGGATTTTCTTTTGTTTTATTTAGACTTATATATTCTGAATAATTACTAATTAACGATTCTTTAATTTTTCTAAAAGCTTCTCTATTTTTGAATGGCCTTCGCATAATTAATTTATTATAAATCTAACTCTAACTCTAACTCTGACATATATCTCTTCCGTACTTTTTATTTTCTTTTATTTTTCATGTAAATTTTGGGAGTTGGAGTTTCACATCGGAACTTCATTCGGACCCAAATATCGGGTCAGCTATTAGGATGATTGCAAAGCATAGAAGTCGTGTGAACTAGAAGCTCGAATTCCATTAGGAGTCTAGTATCTCTTGCTCCTTTCTCCTTATTTAATATCTTGTTCTATGTTATCCCTCTGAGAAACTTGAAATGGTATTTAATTATTGGCTATTGAACTTTTTGTTAGTTGCTGAGAAACTTGAAATGGTATTTAATTATTGGCTATTGAACTTTTTGTTAGTTGCTTATCGTGTTGATATTGCCTTAGAATTCATAAATATTTTCTTTGAAATCCATTAACATTATCACCCTTTAGCAATATTATATTGGACTAACTAGTTACTCACCTCAATAATATTTTATTTAAAATAAAGAGCGTCACATTTTTCACGTTTTCTTCGCAATAAAGAAAATTAATATTTTTTTTTTGAATAGCTAAAAACTAAAACCTTACTTAGAGAAGTTGTTCATCAATTCTAACCCACTTAAATAAATTAAAACTCATCAATATTTTATCACATCTCATTCGTCCTTTCCCGCTAGTTTCAAATATGTAGTCTTTTAAAGAACCCAAAAAAAAAAAAAAAAGAAATGCAAGTACGTATAAAACATACATTATTGGATACGAAACATTGTTTTGCTATTTTTACTTATTTATAATTAAAAAAATAAAATTATTATCATAACTACTGTTATCTTTACATACATTTTGTTCCAACTACATAGCTATACATGTATTTTATTATTATCTACTTCAATTGCTACTTTAAAATATTTACAAATAAGCAAACAATCACACGATTTCTTATACTTCAAGAATAAGCTAGTCTATTCTACTCCAAAAACTATTACGTTATTTGTGTATTTTTGAATAAACGTACTTTGTATAACTTTACTTTCGAAATAAGTAACCTTTTTATATGAGCACGATGATTTATAAACAAATAAATTTTTTTTTACGTACTTTGAAATGGCATTTTCTTTTATCTCATGAATATTTTTCTTTACACACTTATATATATTATGGAAGCTTCATATTCTTATAAAATTATATAATTTTTAAGTTTCATAGTACAACAAAATGTTAATGTTAACCTTTTTGCTTCGCTTTCATTTTTCTTAAAATATGCATGTGTATTTTGATAATAAATTATGTTATTTTTCGTGTATGTGCCTTGCAAGTTTTCTTTAAATTTGATGACTATGAGTAGTCACCACCATTTTTGGCAAATAACAAAAATAAAGTTTTTTCCTAATATTTTTCTACACTAAGTGTAAGGACTATCTTCGGATAGGCTCTGAGGGGTGCCTATTACCTTCCCCTCAAGTAACCAAAACCCTTACTCAGAATCTCTAAAATGTTTTTCGATAGACCAAAACAGAGTTTTACAATAAAAATGGTTTTTCCTGATTTCCCTAAAAGTTAGGTGACGACTCTAAAAAATGAATTTTTCAAATCCCAAGAGTCATTTAACGTCACCATACGTCGTGTACTGTTTCGACCGGTTCAAAATAGGGCTCGATAGTTGTATCTTGTTGGTTCAAGTTCGTAAACAAATTTTCTCTGAGTCAACTCAAACAAAAATTCATTCTGGACAAGAGTAGACTCGACCCTAAATCACTCACGAAGTACAAGCCGGCTTTCAACACTTGTGAAATCAAGTGTGAGGTAAAACTGAGAGTGAGAGTGTGGTGAGGCATTTTGAACTAACAAGTTTGTTTTATTGTTTGTTATTGTCCTTTGATTTAGGTACCATGGCTGCCACTAATCTTTATGTCACGTTTGATCGCATTAATGACGATATTGAATAAATGAAATGGCACGTGGAAAGGCTGTGCCAATTGTTACCTAAACTTATCCCACAAAATCCAACTTTCCTTGTCCAAACACCTTGTGCCGAGAGCTTCCCGAAGGAAAAGGTGGGCTACCCTGACCCACACCAAGGTAAAGAGGAGATTGAAACATCTTTGGTACTTGATAGTGAACTTATTGAGAGCAAAGCACTTTCTAGTTCCAAATCTGTCCGTGAGATAGATCATGCTCTCTTTAGGTTTAATGTTTTATTTGAAGATGATATAAATACTCCTAATGAACCTAGTGGTAAAAATGATGGTATAGCTTTCCTTGAAGGCTATAGCCGATATGCTAACTCACTATGGTGTGACAACATTCCTCCTAAAGATGAAAATCTTTTCTTGAAAGATGAGAGTACTCTTATGGACAAGGAATGTGTAGTCTCGGAAATGAGTACTCTTGGTAGTACTCTTAGTGTGCATAATGATTAATTTACTCTTAAATGTAATTCACTACTTGAGCATATAAATGGAGTGCTTAAAAATTCTTAAGTTAGTGATGGTGTCTATAGAATTAATTTTGATAATGCGTATGACTCTTTGAACATTTTGTGTGGTAAAAGCATTGCAATTAGTTTTGTTCATAGAAATCATGTGTATGAAAATGTTTTTGTGCGTGAATATGGGAGTGACATTCTAGGGGAAGGAAGGGCTAGCCTCGGCTTAGGCCCTTGGTTAAATTTTTCATTTGATCCCGGTACCATCTTAGGGTGGGAAAGGACGACTCTCGGCCTATTTTTCTTTGATCTTGATGCTTCTCCGAGCCACTTCCTTTGTAGCAATTGTACTAATCTTTTTATGATTAAAACAAAGGACTCATGGCTATACTTTAAATTTTTCCCACCTCAGCATGGCATATTGATGTGTTATTTTTGGTAACCCTAACCCCTCATGTCATAAGGATATGTACTTATTTGTTTTCTCTTGATTTGCAAGGTACGGATTCGAGGTTGAATCCTTTTCAGAAAGAGAAGGATGATACGAGTATGACCACAAGGATGGACGATAATGAGTTCACATTGAATCCCTCCAAGGAAGTGCACAAGTAACGTATAAAAAAGGACCTAAATGTACTAAAAATAGCCCCTAAGTTACACTTTATGGGCACCTCACCCTTGAGAGGTATTCTGGTCATTTTGTATTCCATTTTGTAATACACTATATATAGAACCTCTTAGGATTTTTAGTCTTAGTTTTTGTTGAATATGAAAGTGTAACACTTAGAAATATCTCTCTTGAGAGAATGACCCTCCTTAGCCGAAATTGTAACTAGAGAAATCAACTTGAGTATGGAATCACTCATATTGGATTCAAGCTTGGAAATGCTGGATGCTTGGGAGATCGAGGTCACTCTTGTGCCAACGTAGGAGTTAGGTATTCGTTTTGTGTATTGTTAAAGGTCCAAGAGTGAAATAAGTTCTTGGGTTTTTAAGATTACACCTTCATTTTGTCTAACTATCTATCCTCTTGTTTGTTGTAATTGTTGTTTCTTGTTTTTGTTAATGTAACCCATGAGGTGTTGTTATTGTTACCACTTTGTTGTTGTTCATCTTGTCTTCATATTATTGTTGTTGTTGTTGTTTTGGTGTAATAAACATCTTTTTCATTTCATTATTGTTTTTGTCATTGTCAAATCCTAGTGAGGTCTCCAATTGGTCCAAGAATCCTTTTGATTAGTGGACTTTGTGGGTGTGTTTAGTGTTTCGTGGTTTTTATTGTATCACTCAAGTGCAGAATCAAATACGTGGGGGATAATGAAGATTCAAAGAAGGGGGCAAAAAAAATGATAAAATTTGGATCAACTACTGTGGCATGCCAGTTTGCTTTGGCTTGCAAGAGTTTTCCATAATGACGGGCTTGAGATTCCATCGTCCAGAAGAACCACCATCGCCAAGGTAACACCCCGCAAAAGATCCAAGGAAATAAAATGCAAGAAAAAAATAGATGGGTTGTTTGACATTGCTCGACATGGCTACAAAGCATCGGATTCGTTGATAGATCTCATGGGTAAAACCACACCAAAGTAGTACAGAGAGGAATTATGCTTAGTTTGATTTACCCATTCAGTTATATTGGCAAGAGACGTCAACAAGGTCATATAAGATGATTTGTTGGTGCGTGCTGAGGATTTTGATAAATTCAACAATTGTCCCTGGGGATATGAAAGCTTCTACTTGACTATCCAATATTTACTGACAAAGCTATTCTCAGGGATGACCACATTATACGTCTTTCCTTAGGCTTTCATGGTGAAATTAATAACTATTTTAATTCATCCATTAAGTTATATTAAATAGAGTTATTATGACTTTTTTTCTTGCTTCCTATTTACATTTTTTAGGCTTAGGCATTTGAAGCAATTTCTTCCCTCCAAAAGCAGGTAATGGATTATCCAGATGAGTTTTCTCATCCAAGGATGTTTAGGTGGTTGGCTGCAAAGAGCAACACTAAAATTAAGAAGGTTGATCTCTTTAACCCTTCAAATAATAAAGTACGTCTTCTTTAAGTAAAATAATTTTACTCAATGAATTGAACAAATGTTATATCTGGTGCAATAGATGTTATATTTGATGCACTAGATGGGACTCTATTGTGACAGATTACCCGTACTATACCAACCGGTGCAACAGATAGATAATCTGTTGCAATAGATGATTGATATCTTGTATCATATTACCCATTTGCTGCTTTGGTTCTCTGAACCCAACTCCCAATAGATTAACCATCTACTACAAATTATGCAACAGATATGTAATCTGATGTAACATATTATTAATACATATACAGATTATCTGTTGCATAATATACAACCCAACAGATTACCCGTCTTGTACAACTGGTGCAACAGATTGGTAATTTGTTATGACAGATGATTGATATTTCGCATCAGATTATCCATGTGTTGCTCTAGTTCTCTGAACTCGACTCAAACAGATTTTAACCATCTACTGCAATCTATACAACAGATGGTTAATCTGATGTAATATATTGTTAATCTATTGCAGAAGTTGACTGTGTTAAAATGTAACCTAACTGTGAAAATTATTTTATATGATTTAAATATATCTATCTTTTTTTCTAGGTTGTGCATCCATGGATCTTGCCTACTGAGAAGGAGTCATTGATGACTTTTTATATTACTCTAGGTCATATTGATACTATAGCAAACCCAATGGTGGAGTTAATAAGGAGGGAATTGGATGGAGCAACAGCTATAAAAAGAGCAATTAAGGAAGGTCAGCCTAATGTTAAGGCTCTTCATGACCAACCTGCTAAGGCAGATTCGGGTGCTTCTTCTAGTGGAGTTGTTGGTATTGGTGGCAGGCATGCTGATGCTGCTACCACTCATGATGATGAGCATGTTGATACTCTAGAAAAAATAAGTAATTTTGAAAACACCCCTTTTCACACTTACGCAGGACCCTCTCACCCCTCTTCACCCTCGTGTTCTCATTACAAATGTGAAGAGTGCAAGGACAACCAAGATAAACTTTTTGAAAAAGTAGAGGCTATCTCTAAAACTATCAAGGAATTCAAATTCAAGAGGGTTGTCATACCATCTAAGATGGTGAGGGAGCCATACAATACTATAGTGTTTGTTAGGAAGAATAAAAGAGCAATAACCAACTTACTCTCCAATCGAAAATAAAAAATAATTTCAACTCCTCCATTTCCAAAAGCTATTGAAGTTCAGGGGTCATTCAAGAAGGCGGACGTATATGCAGAACTTGGCGCCAAAGAGCAGAGGGATCTACGACAGGCTAATAATGCCAAGCCAGGCACACCAGATTACCCCAGGACTCTCTTTTCCCCTTAAGACTTCCAGACAATGACAGATATGCGTATGTCGTACGAGGACAAGGCAAGTTTACTTTTACCAACCTAGCTTCTAATCTACCCCATGAAGAAGAAGCTACACAACAGATATGAAATCTATTGCAACAACTGGGTATTCTGATGCAACTAGTAGTGGTTCTGTTGCAACTTATTATCCATTTGTTGCATAAGTTGCGTTGGATTATTGATAAAGAGAACCCTATGCAATAAATGGACCATTTTTACAATTACTAACCTTTTTAAAAATTGACTTATTATATCACATCATGTTGACAAAATTCTCTACCTCATGAGGAAAAGGTAATTAACGTACCTGAAAGCTTATGACGCTGCCGATAGGATAATGGAACTCAACTTCTGCAAGAAGCTCAATGATAAGTACGATCAACTCAATTCTGATGCACTATCCTGTGGCATGGGATCTAATTTCTTGGTTTCTATATTGGACTTAGATGAAGAAAAAATGATAAAATATGTTAGAGGAAAGAGGCCAAGTCCACACGGCAAGAGCTGGATCGAGGCAAAAAGGATTCTTGCAGTCATTAGCATGAACGACATACATTATCGGGCTGTTGAGATACTACTCAAGGAGGAAAATATCAAAGTTTATGACTGAAACAAACCTGCCATCGACGAGGTCGGTCTTTTTTTCTCGTGTAGACACTGATGGAGTTGTTGCCCATCTTGTTGAGGAAGAGTAAACTGACGAATCATTTGCCAAATGAAGTGTTGATGAATAAACCATGGGATTTTAAAGGTCAAAACAAGGATGTGACCATTCCAAAAAAATGATATCAGTTATGCGTGCAACTCACACGCTCTTGCATATATGGAATATTTGCTGACCGGCATAGAAATGACCGAGCCAATGACCTTTATGTGCAACAAGGCTGTGGCAAACCTGTAGGAGGTCTGGGCTTATGGGTTATTAACTGGATACTTGAAGATTGTGTATATAGAAGAGCCTGTAAATAACATTTTTTTATCTTAAGTCATACTTCACTTTACTTTAAATTACATGTACATGTAGTGGCAATAATTTTTTTTATGGAAGTTGAGTTTTTTATAATGCAATAGATTGTCAATCTGTTGTAAAATATATTCTATCTGTTCTGGAAGATAGTTTATCTATTGCAATAGGTTGGTCATCTGTGGCATTGTGCCGATGTTATTTCTATCTAATCTGTTGCAACATTGGGAATACCTTTTTGATCATTTCCAACAGATGACCTAAATTTTACAGCATATGCCTAAATCTGTTTGATATTTTGCAACAATTACACTTGAATATCCATGTGCTCGACAACACTACACCAGTATCAAATACACTACTATGAAAATTATAGCAATTAGGCTTGAATATTCATGTGCCCAACAGTACCAAACTAGTAGCAATAATGACAAAAATGTAGTATCTTCCAAAAATGTAGTATCTTCTTGCTCAATTTTATTTCTCTTCAGAAGCCTTGACTTTGTTCAACAAACTCCAGATTACATGATTTGCTTGTGAAGGGTATCGTTCTTCGTACCAATCAAAGTAATCTCATCCACCCAATTTCTATAAAAACTAGAACACAATTACAAAATAATTACAAGTCAATAATTAATCAACTAATTAAATAAAAAAATATTACCTTTGAAATCTTACAAGTAAAAAACCTAAGACCTGGATTTTGTTGAGTCCAAGAAGTCTTCAATAGAATTTCATGACCGTACTTACAATATCGAAAATCGTTATGACAAAAAACAGTGGAAGATGCGCTCGACATTGTCAAGCTCAGTTGGAAAAAATGAAAAAAAAAATAAAGAAAAAAAAGACCAAATGCAAATAATTTGAAGAATTTGGATAGATAAAAAAGATGACGTCAAAGAAGAAGATTTGAGAATTTAGGGTTAAATTTTAGAAAGAAGATGAATATATAAGACAATGGGAGAAAATGATCGTTGGGGGCCAAATCAAACGCCAAGTTATCAAAAAGTGCCAACCTGATACATTTGATGCCTATTTTATTTTACGTGTTTAAAATAAACATTGTCTACTTGGTGCCTATTTTATTTTAGGGTTTGAACTGAACACTGTCGATGGATTCCGTCTTTTTTATTTCAATTCACTTTCACTTTTTTACATATAGTGGCAATTTTGTATGTCCAATGAAAGTTGAATTTTTATAATGCAACAGATTCTTGATCCGTTGTAATAGATATTCTACATGTTCTGACATATAGTTTATCTGTTGTAATAGGTTGGTTATCTGTTTCATTATGTCGATGTTCTATCTAAGTCTATCTGTTGCAACAGTGGAAAGACTTGTTTGATAAATTCCAACAGATTACCTACCTGTTGCAACATATGTCTAAATCTGTTTGATATTTTTTAATAGATGTGTCGTCTGTTGCAATAGATACATTATCAGTTGCAATATTTGAATCTAGTATTCCATTTCAATTAATAAGTTCAAATCTAAGGAAAAAATAAAATTCATAAACAAAATAAAATAAATCAAAGCCTTAAGAAATTAGCTAAAATAAATCGACGAATAAATAAAATATAAAAAAATTATTATGGGTACAGATCTCAACAATTTAAGTATTGATGCCAAGAATTTTTAAGGAGGGGTGAGGTTATTACTTTGACAGACTCCAGCTATAAAGATCTACTGAATATGGACAAGTTCAAGTTGTTCTTCATTTGGTACTATAGAATTTGGCTTTGCTCGTCGTGGATCTTTATTTTCACTTACGTACAGTTTCTGAACTTTCTGTTCTTTGTATTTTCATAAAAAGAGTAGAGTAGCATATTGTCCATGTTGTTCAGCAGTAGCTTCTACATCAACCTGGAAAGCCAAAATTTTTCAATGTTAATCATGGAGATACAACAAAATGGAAAAGGATAACTCATCTGTTCTAGGAAATCAAATAGGTCTTCCTCCTGTTTTAAATTATCCCAAATAGATTATATTTTTATTGCAACAATGAATCAACCGTTGGAACAAATTTCTACATGAGAAAAACCTATATGATAATTTCCAACGGATGAACCATCTGTTGCAATATATGATTCATCTATTGCAGTAGATAGGTCATCTATTGGAACAAATAAAATCGGTACGAAGAACTATTTGATTTGCTAAAATAGATGAGACATATTTCGCAATAGATACTTTATCTAGTGCAATAATTTAGTTAACTGTTGCAACAGATCTATATATCTGTTTGATAATTTTCAGCAGATGTGTCATCTGTTGAAACAAAAATGTGTCTGTTTGTTAGTTGGAAGACATATATATTCACTTTCTTTAGCTCGTGCTGCTCTTCTTTGGATATTGTATATTGCTCAGTGCAACACACGGACAAAGGAGTGCAATTTTGCTTTTTTGGGTGCTTGATAATGCCTTAGAAATCACTTTTCTTCTCCTCTTAGACTTAATATCTAATAGAGTGGTTGGAAAAAAAATCCCTCTTTGATAGAATGACACCCCTCTTAGATGTCAATTTCCGTACAGAAGCAGTTAATGCATTAATAGCATTAATTACTACATCATGTTTTACCCTGCAGTCTTAACATTTGCATGCAGAACATTCGCTGGGAGAGGCAAAATCTGTATAACCAGTATGATCATACTTATAATGGTTTGTTTTAAATACTATAAGAGGAGCATCATTAGCACCAACAACAGCACCACTATCACCAACAACAACTCTATATCACTAAGACCATCAACAACAACAAGCCCACCCTTTAAAAAAAAAATTCTTATAATGGTTGTTGCTCCAAATAATTCTATTTTTATTCTATCGATGATCTTAGGGTTCGATAAAGTTTGTACAGACCGTAAAGTAAGAAAAATGGCATCTTTAACTATCGATTGGTCGAAACCAGCAACGGATGTATAATCTAATATAAATCCTTACATATATTAGAATGATGATTAGATCATTCAAAAAAATCATTAATTAAAATAAAAACTTAATTATAATTATACTTACTGCATCCTTCGGGGGGTTGAAGAGATCAAGAAATTTTACATTTTTATCAGCTTTGGCCGACAACCATCTCAAGATTCTTGGGCAGGAAACTTCTTCCTGGTAGTTTACTTGTTGTCTCAAATAACAAATGGCTTTAAATGCCCAAGACTATAAAATAATGCCAATAAATCAAAACCATTATTGAGTAAAAAAAATGAATGATATCATAATAAAAGAAAGAAACATTTACCATGAAAGCCCATGAAAAGCCATATAAGTTGACTGTCTTTGGCATTAACAGAGTCAAAAAATATTTGACAGACATTTTGAAGCTTTCATAACCCCAAGGATAGTTGTTAAATGCCTCAAGATCATCGGAGAGCTTAATTAAACCAATGCTTGTGTTGTTGTTAATGTCTCTTGCCCAAAGAATATTATGTACAAACCAAACCAAGCACAATGACTTCTTGTGCTTTTTGAAAGTCCTTTACCTTTCAATGCTTCTATCAAATTTTTATTTTTGAAGCTTGGACCAACAATGGACACCAGGTTATCACGATCACACGACTTGCCTTTGCCTTTTTTGGGGTTAGAATAGGTATAACTTGAGAAAAAAGAAAAGATTTTAGTCCAGTAACTATGACAAACTCCTTCCAACCAAAACAAACAGGAATGCCATAGAAATTTATCCACACCTCATCCATCTTATCTTTGTTCTCATACATAAATCTACGCTTGAAAAGTTTATATAACATTTTTATTTGGAAACGAGAATTGTTGTCTTCTGAAAAATTAAGGTATTTTCCAAAGAAGCTGTCCCTGAAATAAGCATCCAATTTTTATTCTCAAAGTATTTTTCTGAAGGCGTCGAAAGATTTTTCCATGGCTGACTTAACGACGAAATTACCTGTTAAATCTGTGGCACCATCGCAATGCATTCTCACAGGATAACAATCAATGCTGAAGGTTTTGACCAACCCTTTAGTGGAATGACTATTACCATTTGGATCATCTCTTTTGAAATATTCCTCCTCCCCGTGTTCATCATATTCTGTTTTTAATTAAGATAATACTTATAAAGCAAGCTCATAGAGTGGTGGATGTAACTTAGCTGCTTCACTTATTTTTTTACTTGGACTTGATTCGGTTTCTGTTCTTTTGGGAGCCATATTATCTAAAATTAATAGGAACATAAAAAAATATATTATAGTTGATAAATGCATCGTTAAAAAGGGATAATAGTAAATCTAATAAGCAAAATAGTAAAATAACAGTTCCAATATTTAACTTATCTGTTGCACCAGGTAGTATATCTATTGCACCAGGTAGTATATCTATTGCAGCATATAACAAACCTGTTGCAGAAGATGGGCAATCTGTTGCAACAATATAAATGTATCACTCATCTTTTAAGATAGATGAATGATCTGTGCAATAAATCACACATTGTTGCAACATATGAGTGATCTATTAGAATAGTTAAACAACCTGTTGCAATGAATGAGTAATCTATTGCAACAATACAAAACATATCACTCATCTGTTGAAAAAAATGAATGGTCTGTGCAGCAGATCACACATCTGTTGTAACATATGAGTGATCTGTTAGAACAGTTAAATAATCTATAGTAATGGCTGAGTAATCTGTTATGATAATACAAAATATATCACTCATCTATTAAGAAAGATAAATGGTTTGTGCAAAAGATCACACATCTGTTGAAAAATATGAGTGATCTGTCGAAACAGTTAACTAACCCACAGCAACGGTTGAGTAATTTATTGTGATAATACAAAACATATCACTCATCTGTTGAGAAAGATGAATGGTCTGTGAAACAGGTCACATATCTGTTGCAACACATGGGTGATCTGTTGGAACAGTTATCAACGATCAATATTGTTTAGATTTCTTCCAACATAGGATCATCTATCGCGACAGATGAATGATCAGTTGGAAAAATCAAGTCTTGGACATGTCTCGTTGGAAGAGTTGATAGGATTTTATCCAAGAGAAGGTTCATCTGTTGCATTAGATCAATAATTTGATGGTTCCTTCGTTGCATCAGATGGTTAATTAGTTGCATCAGATTTTTTATCTGATGCTTAATCTGTTGTAATATATGGTTAATCTATTACATCAGATAGTTAAATTATTGCATCATATGATTAATCTATTATATTAGAATTTTAATCTGATGGTTTTTACGGTACATCAGATGGTTGATCTGTTGCATTATATGACAAATCTATTGCATCAGATGGCTAATATGTTGCACCAGATGGATAATCTATTGGATAAAATAAAAAACAATAACACGATTTTGTTCAACAGAAAAACAACAATATCACCTTTTTGTACCAAGAACAAGAACGGATCAAATCAGCCCAAATCGTTGTTTTGTTTTTATAAACACAAACAACAAAAAAATAAAACAAACAACAAAAAATTGTAATTCACTTTGAAAAGAGAAGAGAAAAAATACTAGAGATAAGGGTTTTATTCAGACCGCATTTCAAATTAAAGCAACAAATATTGAAATTATTAACCAATATTATAAGAGAAGTTGGCTCAAGTTTCCCATTTTCTTCAAAACTAAAAAGGCAATAAATTTTTACCTTGAAAGAATAAAAGGAACGATAATAAATTTGAAGTTGTTGTGGCCGGAGAGCAAGGCTGTCACGTCGATTGAAGATTGAAGAATTCGAAGTTGTTGTGTCCGGAGAGCAAGGTTGTCACATCGATTTAAGTTTGAAGTCGAAAAGAAACTCGAAGACCAACTATTTATCGTCGGATGTTGAAGTTGCCGAGGATTGGAAGGAGAAATTTGAAGAACTGTTGGTTGAGAGAGAGTTGAGAGAAACTGTCAAGAGAGAAAGGAGAGAAACTGGTTGATTTGGATTGAAGAGGGGAACTTGAAGCCCAACTATTTATCGTCGAAGGTTGAAGTCGTCGAGGATTGAAAGGAGAAATTTGCAGAACTGGTGGTTGAGAGAGAATTGAGAGAAGCTGTCAAAAGAGAGGAGAGAGACTGATTGATTTAGATTGAAGAAGGGTTTGGGTTGGGTTGATTTATATTTTTGAAAAGATTAGAAAGTTTTAAAAATATTAATCAAGTTCACAATTAATTTAATCAAGTTTCTTAATGATGTTTGGCCCTATAAGTTGGTCAATGTGACCAATCCTTCGTTCAAGACTTAAATGACACCTTTCCTTCAATTTTCTCAAGAAAGTTGTTGAATATAATTCAAAATCACAAGTAAATATATTCAAAATGAACAGAAAATAGAGATAATTCTTACTCTATGAGGCACCAAAAATTACGTCATATCACTCCCAATGTTTCTGAAATTCTCAAAGTGATTAAGATTTATTCCTGCAAGCTATGTTTACAAGTAATAAACAATTCTAAAGTAAGAAAAAGAAAAGATAAGGCAAAATACCATCATTAGATAAATTAAAAGTGCACATAAATTTTTAAGAAAAGAGAAAAGTTTGAAAACAAATGAATACCTATAAAATATATGAAATAAATAAAAATATTATAAAGAAGGAAAAAAGGCTAAGTAATTGTACTCGGGGATGACCACTTTAAATGTTTTTTTCTTTCATTTTGATTATTCAATGGATCTTTGATTTAGATAATTAGAGACTAATTTTTTTGATTTTGAAAGCATTGAACATTATTTGGCTGAAGTTAATTTTTAAAATTTTTCATCATAATAAATTACACATCTTCATATTGCCTATAATTTACACCAAAAATACTCACAAGATTCAAAACTTATACCTCTATTTTAATGTCAACTCATATACAAAGTAAACTTTGATAAAAGAAAAACTCATAGGGAATATGCTCGCTCTTTATATGTTCCATGTTGCAATTAAGCAAATTCTTGCACTGTAACTTATAATTGAATCTCCTGGAATGGAGGTTCAAAAAGACATACGCAAACATAATTAATTACTAAGCGCTAAGTTATTTATATACCATTTGTGAATCTTAGTATTTAGACAACTCCGATAATGGACTTGTTATTTTATTCTTTGTAAGCAGCATTAGTATCCATAATTTGTAGAAAATATTTTCTAGTTTTTCATTTTTTAAAGTCTTTCACTACAAGAATTTGTATGTTGGAGTTACTGGAGACTCATCAGACAAGTTGTCATCGGAGAAGAAAGTTGATTTTGTATTAAAGAAGAATGACAAAGATTGAGACAAAGTACACAAATAAAGCTAGAAACACGAGACTTGGTGGAACTTTTCAACTGTAACTAATAGTTTTTCCTTTTCTAATTTTTTGCTCCTTTTTTAAATATTAGTGATGGCTAATAATTAGGCACTCCAGGTTTAGTTTTTTTTTACTACTTTGTAAATGTTGTTAAGTTTTTCACTATTTACTCACTTTAAGTGGTAGCTAATAGTTAGGGCACTATTAGGCAGTTTTTTTTTACTGATTTCTTCAATATATACATGTATTGTACCAAATGAATATATATACAAAAAATTTCAGCAACCATCTCTCTTTTTATTTTTTGTAATCTTTCATGGTATCATAAGCCATAATTTTAATCTTTGTTCTTCTTTGCATCTATTTTCATTTTTTCTCTCTATAATTTGTTAGAATGGGAGATGTTGATGTTAACACATCTTCTAGGACTCAAGTTTCCTTTATTGTTGGAACTAATGCAGCCGCTGAGCTCATAAAACCTTGTCATCCTTTCTTCATTTTGCCTTCTGATTATCCTGATATGTTGTTGGTTAATACAGCTTTTGATGGCAAGAGTTTTGGGGGATGAAGGAGAGCCATACTCATAGCCTTGAATGCTAAAAACAAGTCGGGCTTTATTGATGGATCAACGCAAGAGCCTCCTGCTGGTACAGATCTCCACGGTGCTTGGTCTAGAGCAAATAATATGGTAGTTTCCTGGCTCTTGAAATCTCTTTCTAGAGAAATTTCTGAAAGTGTTATATATTCTTCCACTGCTAAATGTGTGTGAACAAAAATTAAAGCAAGGGTTGGACAGAGTTCAGGTGCTAAGCTTTTCCAACTTCAAAAGCAACTCAGTGACCTTGTGCAAGGTTCATCTGACATTGCTACTTATTACACTAAGATGAAAAATCTTTGGGATGAACTGGATACTTTGGATTTTTTTATTCCATGTAATTTTGCTTGTTACTGCGGAGCAAAAGAAAGAACATTAAGTCTAAGAAAAATGAACGATTGGTTCAATTTTTAATGGGACTCAATGACTCTTATTGGGCCTTAGAGGTAATATACTTATGATTTCACCACTCACTTATATTCCTAATGACTGTGCATTATTGATGCAAGAAGAGAAGTAAAGGGAGGTCCAGAATACACCAAAATTTCCTGGTGAATCTTCTTCATTCATTGCTGCCAATCAGGGATACAATGAACAAAGACCATTTTCTATTGATTTCAAGGGACAAAAAGGAAACTATGATTACAAGAAGTCTAATCTTATTTGCAGATATTGTAAGAAAATAGGAAACACCATTGACAAATGTTACAAAATGCATGGTTTTCCACCTGATTTCAAGTTTACTAAACAAATAAGTTTTCAGAATTCTCTTAAGAGTAATGTTGTGAATTCTAATGAATTTTCTAGAGATTCTATCATGACTAGCACAGAACCACAGGAACATGAGAAACTCCTCACAGAGGTGCGACTGGCACAAGTCCTGCAGATGCTTCAAAAGGTGAAAAATAAGGATCAGAGCAATAATTCTGATGTCATCGCTTCTGTCAATTGTGCAAGTATAACACCAACCCCTAACCCTTTATCTCTAAACTCAAATATTGATTCTAAAGTCTTCACTAAAATACTTAGATGATAGACTCGGGTGCAACTAAGCATATGAGTTACAACAAAGAGTTTTTTGTTAATCTTAAACCATTGCATAGAATTACTTCAGTTAGTCTTCCTAATTCCCAAAGGGTTAAGGTTTCTCATTTTGGATTTGTCAGACTATTCCCAAATTTAGCCATTCACAATGTGTTATATGTGCCTAGTTTCTATTTCAATCTGTTATTTTTAAACAAGTTGTGCAAACAACTTTCTAGTTTGTTATTCTTCACAACTTCTCATTATTTCATGTAGGGCCTTTCAATGAAGAGCCCGATGATCCTTGGTGAAAGTCAAAATAGTCTCTACATCTTGAAGAATAGGCGCCCAGCTACTTTTTGTTCTGTCAATTTCTGCTTTAAGTCTAGCTCTAGTTTACATTAATTAAAGGTTGATAAATCCAATTTGTCATGTAGTTCTGTTTCTGTTATTCAAAGAAAATTATGGCATATAAGGTTGGGGCATATGCCTTTATCAAATATACAGAATATTAATGAAATTCCTATTTCATTTTGTTCAAAATTTTCTGTTCCTTGTTCTATTTGTCCAATAGCAAAGCAATCCAAGCTTACTTTTCCTATTAATCACATCTCATCTCAATAATTTTTTTATTTAATTCGCACTGATACATAGGGGCCATATAAAACTTCTACCTATGATGGTTATAAATATTTTTTAACTATTTCGGATGATTTTAGTAGAGGGACTTGAACATTTTTATTAGCCACAAAAAGTAATGCTTTTTCTATTCTCAAATTTTTTTCTTGCAATGGTAGAAAGATAATTCAATAAGAAAGTTAAGGTCGTTAGATCTGACAATGCTTAGGAATTAGGTTCAAGTTTAGAAACGTCTATTTTTTTGTTTTCACAAGGCATCATTCATCAAACTTCTTGTGTTGCCACACCACAACAAAATGGTGTGGTTGAGAGGAAACATAGACATCTTTAGAAGTTTGTCACGCTTTGCTTTTTCAATTTCATCTTTCACCAAAATTTTGGGGGGATTGTCTTATGACTACCACTTATTTAATCAATAGGTGTCTCACTAAACTATTATCTTTTAAAACACTATATGAGAGACTTTTTGGTCATCCTTCAAATTACTCTAACCTAAAATACTTTGGTTGCCTTGGTTTTACTTCTACTCTTTCCCATGAGAGATCTAAATTGGATCCTTGAGCCGAGCCCTGTGTGTTTCTTGGGTATCCTTTTGGGGAAAAGGGGCATAAGTTAGTTTACAGTCTCAAAAAAATTTTGTTTCCAGAAATGATATTTTCTATGAATATGTATATCCTTTTTCTTTTGTTCATCCTACTATTCCTCTTTTTCTTCTTACAGATTCACTAGTTACATACGACCTTGATTTTATTGTACCTTCTCTGGTATCTACATCAACCACTCCTCCTCCATAATCTTCCGCTCTTACCACTGCTATCAATTCTTTTACCTTGAGAAAATCTACCAGATCAACTAAGACACCTGCATACTTAGAAGATTACATTTGTAATGTTGTACATTTTTCTATTATGTCTGATAATTATTTTTCTTCTTCTATTTCTGCCACGCCTTTTTCTTTTACTGCTTTATCCACTTCTAATAAACACTACATCAATTCTCTTTCACAAATTTAAGAATCTACTAGTTTTTTGCAAGCTATTTTATACCCAAGCTAGCAGGAGGCTATGACAAGAGAATTAGAGGCTCTTATCGCCAATGATACCTGGGAAGTAGTATCATTACATCCTAACAATAAAGCTTTACCCAATAAATGGGTTTACAAGGTAAAACTCAACTCCAATGGTTCTATGGAGAGACTTAAAGCTCGGTTGGTTGTTTGGGGAGATGTTTAAAAGGAAGGAGTTGATTTTACTGAGACTTTCAATTCGATTGTGAAAATTACTACTATAAGGTGTGTCTTGGCAATTGCTATTAAAGAAGGTGGGGTCTTTATTAGTTAGATGTAAACAATGTTTTTTTACATGGTGAATTGGATGAAGAAGTGTATGAAATTCCTGAAAGGTTTAAAGGTTACTGATCCTACTCAAGTTTGTCGTCTAAAGAAATCTTTATATGGTATTAAGTAAGCTTCTTGACAATGGTACGCAAGGCTAACTGCAACATTGAGTTTCAAAGGTTTTCAACACTTATTAAATGATTATTCCTTGTTCTACAAATGCACCAGGACCTCTATTTCTATATTAGCATTGTATGTGGATGACATTTTACTAACAGGTAACAATGAGGCAGAACTAGAAGCATCAAAATCTTTCTTAGATTCAGAAATCAAGATCAAAAATTTAGGTAAATTACACTATTTTTTAGGAATTGAAGTTATTCGAGAGCCTCAGGGATTGATCATCAACCAAATGAAATTTATTCTGGAGCTTTTATTTGAGTATAATTTCCTTGAACTCAAACCTGCTTCTTCACCTCTTGATCCTACTCTAAAAGTACAAGCAGACGTAGGTTCTCCTCTACCAAATCCTACTATTTACAGATGACTTATTGGGATATTAAACTTTCTAACTCATACGAGGCCAGACATCTCTTTTTTGGTCTAACACCTTATCTAATATATGCAATCTCCACATTAAGCACATTTAATAGTTGCACACCATGTTCTTCGGTATCTTCTTTCCAATCCTAGATTAGGGATTTTTCTCAATTCTTCTCCTTCTTTCACTCTCTTAGCTTTTTGTGATTCTGATTGGGCTTCTTGTTTGGATTCTAGATGATCTATTAGTGTTTTTGTCATTAGTCTCAATGGTATTCTTATTTCATGGAAGTCAAAGAAACAACCTTTCTTTTCTTTTTCATCCGCTGAAGCTGAGTACCGATCTATAAGGAGGGTTGTTGTGGAGTTGACTTGGTTAGTTCGACTCCTCTTCGATTTGTCATTGTCTCCTTCATTACCAATTTCTCTTCATTCCGACAGTCAAGCAGCAATTCATATTTCTAAAAATCCTTTTTTTATTAGCGGACGAAACATGTTGATTTAGATTGTCACTTCATCCGTCAACAATACCTCAATGGCTTGATTTCTCTTTCTTTTCTTCCATCTTCATCCCAGATAGTAGACTTGTTTACTAAGCCTCTACATGGTAATTCTCATCGTCTCTTATTGAACAAGTTGGGTATACGTTCCTTCCCCTCCAACTTGAGGGGGGTGTTGGAGTTATCGGAGAATCATCGGAAAAGTTTCATAGGAGAAGAAAGTTGATTTTGTATTAAAGAAGAATGACAAAGATTGAGACAAAGTACACAAATAAAGCTGGAAATACGAGACTTGGTGGAGCTTTTCAACTATAACTAATAGTTTTTCCTTCTATAATTTTGGCTCTTTTTTTAAATATTAGTGATAGCTAATAATTAGGATACTGCAGGTTCAGTTTTTTTTACTGATTTGTAAATGTTGTTAAGTTTTTTACTACTTACTCACTTTAGATAAGTGGTAGCTAATAGTTAGGGAACTACTAGGCAGTTTCTTTGTACTGGTTTCTTCTATATATTCATGTATTGTACCAGATGAATAAATATACAAAAAATTTCAGCAACGATCTTTCTTTTTAATTTTTCTAATCTTTCAGTGTATTTATAGTTACGGAATCTAAGTCATGAATTTAAAAATCATAGCTATTGTTTATTAATAGTGACAAAAATTTAAATTTTGTGGCTATCTAAAAATTCGTCAAATTTCTTAGTCACGAAAGCTAATTTGACAAAGCTAAATCTTAGTTTTTGCTACAATTACTAACATTCGTTGAAATAATTACCTAAATAGCTATAATTTTTCCGCTACAGTAAAATTAGGTAGCTAATTATAAGATTTTTCCACGCAATAAAAGTAATTATAACAATAGTAATCTTTTAGCCACAAAAAGTTATTTGAAACAAAATATTGTGGATAAATAAATAATTTTGCTTCAAGTTATAAAAATTGTGGCAATAGTTAAATGAAATAATCATAGATTTTTTGCTATAATAAAATTTTGAGCTAATTATTATTTTTTGCCATGAGTTAAAATTTACCATAATAATAATAACCTTTTATCCACAATAAATTATTTGAATAAAAAATTATAGCTAAATAAATATATTTTTTAATTCATAAAGTTGTAACTTAATAGTTAGAATTATTTGTCAGTGGCTAAATGATATAGCCATAAAATTATTGTTGTGATTTTATATGGTAGCTATTAATTATTTTTTATCATGGTTATAAATTTGTTGTAACAATACTATCTTTTTTAAATTCTTCATTATCAAGCAAAAAAAAAAAAAGAAAAGTTAAATTTTTAAGATCATACATGCCTATTCATCACATCAGTGCATAATGAATATTGACCACCGAAAAGCTTTAGTACCTAACCTATTGAAGCAGTTTTCTCTAGTAAAAGTCGAGATCCATGACAACTTATTTATGAAAACTTATTTTTTGAGATTCATGAAAAACTTCTCAAACTTAATAGCATAATCTATAAATAAAAAGCAATATAACCTTATAAACACAAATAAAAGTAGAGATAACTTTATAGATACTTACCATCCAATAATTCTTATATATCAATAGTTGAGTATCATATGTGAATTTTTCAACAAGTTTTTGCAAAGTCTTCGCCTATTTTTTTTCAATCATAGAGCAATTCAAATTGATTTGAAATTTCAAAGATTATGCTGATCATATAATAACAATCAGTAGAAAGTAAAAAAGAGTAAGAATAAGAGAAGTGGCAAACAGCGAAAGTAAAAGAAGTAGCCTGTCAACCTATATCAACCAAGATTATAGAAAGATCTCATAACATAATCAACTTAAACATGTGATTTAATTTCTATATAAAAATATAACAAAGAAACAAAAGTGTTTCAAACTCAAAAATCAAGCAACACTACATCGATTCAATGAAGTAACTCTCTTTTCTCAAACTGTATTGCACATCTAACGCCCTTCAGACATTGAAAAATAGAACATGAACCTAAGTAAAATTTGTAAAGTAAAACAAAGCACATGTTCAACTATCACACGAAAATTTAATCTTATCAAAGAAGCCACCATGAAAAGACCAATAGAGTAAAAAAAAATAAGTAAATAAGACTTCTAAATATTTACAATATTAAATCTTCATCATTCGTATCTAGTTCTGATTCAATGCCTTCGATGATATCATCAGCTAAAATAACATTTGTGCTAATAGCATCAAGATCATTTCTTCTCCAATTAATGAAGTCTTCATCGTCCTCAAATATATGCAAAAAATCATTACAAACATTTTGTTGAAAAGTATCTTCGTCGATAAAACCTCCAGTAAAATAAGTAGAATGATCATTTAGAATAATTGACCAATTGGGATGAAGATTATCCTTAAATAAAAAACTTGTTCCGCCTAAGAAGCAAGCATAAATGGTTCATTTGTTGCTAATTTTCTTTTAGTGTTAACACTAACACAATCATATTTGTCTATTTTTAATCCTTTTCTAATGTGATCAACAACCAACCAATCACATTTAAATAAAAAAATACGTTTACCATCGAAATATTGAAGTTGAACTATTTCAGTTAGTATAATACTCCGGATTTCCCTAGTCTAGATTAACCCTCAGTACATGGGTTATTCTAAATAAAATTTTTAGAATACTCAGTAATTTTCATATTTGATCCTACCATTACGTAGAAAATTTAATTATCTTTCCAATGATATAAAGTTTGCCTAAATCCAACAACCGGGTAAGAAGTTATGGCAATTTTAAGTTTTCGTCATTAAATATCGTCATTCAGGCCAGTATCACATTGCGGAGTGTGTTAAAATAGCAATTGACAGTTTCCAGTATTTCTCCACGATATTGACACATCGTACCATAGACCAGTTCAGAATTGTCAATTTCTAGCGTACCAACGCGATTTTACCGCGTCGCGGTGTACTTTCAGTTCACAAATAAAGTAACAACGCAATACCACTACGTCGAGCCACCATGCAATTTTTCAGTCTTCATTTTCCAGTGGCCTAGCGCGATAGCGGTGCGTCGCGCCAGGAGTTCAGATCGGGAAAATTTTTAAAAAATTAAAGTTGTGCCCAGGGTTAAAACAGTCTTTTCCATGATTTTATTCCGCCCAGATGTGAGATTTAAGCCCTAAAAATGTGTAAAACCCTTCATTATTCACTTTTTCCCAAAATCAAAAGATAATTGTCTCTCAAGAAAATAAACCCTAGCTCTCAAGAATCAAGGTCAATCACAAGAATTTCTCCAAGAACTCATCAAATTAAGGTATGTTAGATGTTCATCCATGTATCCTTACCTTCCATGGAGCTCAAGAATTTTTTTTCAAAATACAAGATTTATGATTTATGATTTTCATGTTTGAATTAGATTGAATCATGTTCATGATGTTGTTTGAGTTTTAATCCATGATTTAGATTACGAGTTCCAAGAATTGATTTTCATATGTGTTGAATTACATGATATTCACGATAAGCCCTTCAATTTGCAAGTTGATGTCTTAGCCATGTTAACTCTAACTGTTTATGATTTAATGAACCAAGTATGCTTCTTATGTGTTTGATAAATTGTCTATAAGAATGAAATAATGCAATTATAGCATGCTAACATGTATCTCCCATTCATGTACAAGTTAATGCATTACAAGTGCTTGATGGAATGTCTCTATGAATGAATTATAACCAAGTGAACATTGTTATGTTATTCAAGATTATGTTTTTCTTTACTTTTCATGCTATCGATTCCTGGGGGTATTTGATACCCGACAACTTAGCTATTTGTTTAGAGCTAGTGTCAATTACAGAATAGTATCAGTCATGTCA
Organism: Capsicum annuum; assembly: GCF_002878395.1. Taxonomy (NCBI): domain Eukaryota; kingdom Viridiplantae; phylum Streptophyta; class Magnoliopsida; order Solanales; family Solanaceae; genus Capsicum; species Capsicum annuum. The sequence goes on from NC_061122.1 coordinate 164,032,948, forward strand.
CGATCAGTAGTACTCTCAGTCTGTTATAGAACTCAATAAAATTTATTCAGTTACAAAACTTAGGAAATCTCAGTGAATTCAGTCCAGTATAACAGTTTGGTGTCTTTCAGTTGGGAGTAGGATTCAGCGCCGAGTGAATCCAAGAATGGGGGCTCATCTGCCAGCAGAGGGTGTGATCCTTAGAAGCAATCCTTGCATTCCAGAACTACATAGCCAGCGTAGGTTGAGACATCAAACCTTCCAGTTAAGGGTTGATGAGGTGCTCTACCTGCCAGTAGAGGGTACCACCGTTCTCGTTTAGGGAACCTGTCAGTAGATGGCACGGTACTGACACCCTTTCAATTGGGGTTATAGATTGGACCCCAGCTCAGATATCTTATTTTATTTAGGGCATATCGGTTAGATGATTACCTCCCGCAGTTTCAGTTTTGGTCTCAGTGTTTAGAATAGAATTCAGTTCAGTTCTACAGAATCAGGACTGTCAGATACAGTCACTCAATTAATAGTAATTCAGATTATCAGTGATCCTAGATTATCATTATATTCAATTATCAGTTATCAGATTCAATTCCAATATACTCAGTCACAGTAGGCACAGTATGTTCAGTAGTTACAGATCCTCCATGTATGCTAATCCAGCTTTTGCATATCATTCAGTTAGTTATTGGTCATGCATATAAACTCATGCATTCAGCCTTACCTCATTTAGCATACCAGTACATTCCCACATACTAATCACATACCCGTTTCTTGTGCTATGATGTTTCATATCATAGGTTCGGATACTCAGGTTTCTGACCGCGCTTAGCCAGATTCAGCAAGCAGTAGTAGATTTAGCAGTGAGTCCTCATCTATCGAGGATATTCTTTTATTTCAGTACTTCAGCTTAGCAGTATTTTAGTAGATAGAGTTAGTTGGGGGATTGTCCCATTAAATCCACTTTCAGAAAGATTCAGTTAGAGGCATTTCAGACAAGATTTTCAAACAGTATTCAGTTTTGCAGATGTTATATTTTATCAGTATTTTAGATGATTTGAACCTTATGACATTTCAGCCCATTATTCCGCATTTATTTCAGTATTATTGTTCAGTGCTAACAGTAGATATTATTCATGGGTTAGCTTGTGGTCCTTCAAGGTCGTAAACACCGTATGATGACTAGGGGGTAGTCCCGGATCGTTACAGTTAAAATACCATAGTAATTGATATTTTGATCTTTCATTACTCCTCTTACTAGAACCCCACTATTTTGCCTTTCCTCTTTTCCTCGAGTTGTTTAGTATGAAATCTAAAACCATTTATTTCATACACCTTGAATCTTTGAACCCCATTAAAAGGCCCTCTAGCCAAAGAATAGAATTCACAGCTTGCTAGTGGATTTCCTTCTTTGCGCATTTGTACGATCTGTACAAAAAATAAAATAATTAATAATAACAAATAAGTATAACAAATTTAATATAAAATACAACAAAAACTAATAAATAACTATTACAAATTTACTATACAATACAACGAAAACTAACTCAATGGGAAAACTAATCATCAAAGTTCACGTTCTCATTTTTATTGTTCTGCTCATACTCACTGTTATACAAATAAGTGTTAATTAGATATAAAAGAGAAACAACCACAAAATTAAAGGACAATAACATGATTGTTAGATAATCTGGTGAGATTAGAAGTTTAGGGTCAATTGGGAAAGACAGGGAAGGAAAGTTGTCCATTACGTTGATCCTACCGACTATCATAGAGACAAGGAGTTGCATGTAGACTCAATTAGTCATGAACCAATCTGGAAAATGAGTGGCCCAGACATGATAGTTGGGGAGTGAGACAACCCTCAACCATCTTTTACTCTTCTAGCCTAATTCACAATGTATCAGATAAATCAACATGAGATAAATTATTTCCATACTAGTTCGTAACAAAAGCTACATTAGCTGAACACCAAAAATTGGAAAACATAACTTAGGAATTACTTCAGGAAGCTCTTCTAAATCTCAAAAATTTTACTTTTTCTGCTTAATGTCGATGTTTATACCAGTGCTTGTAGATAACCCTCAAAGAGAAAAACTCTGAATTAAATATAAAAACCTCCTTTTATTCATCAAACGTCTCGGATAAACCATATATTACTGAATGTTTATAGCAGAGGCTTGTTTTGAAAAAACTAGTTGATCTTATATCCTTCACATTTCAAAAACAATTCAAATTTTAGAACTATATAGTTATCACATTTCACCAAAAAGAATACAGCAATTTTAGCGATGACCTTTATTCAAAGCTAGCCTTCAATTCACAATTTGAATATGTACCACAAAATAACTCCAGTCTAAATCAACTAACTTCATAAAAGATTAGCTTCGCACCTACACAAGGAACGACAACAATAATTGCTCAACCATAAACTACTTAGATTCGGCTATTTAAATCCCCCCACTCATTTCACTTTGTTTTGACCCATATCACTCTAATACTCAAAAAATATTTGAAAAATAAATAAAAGAAAGGAAGGTAGAAATACTAGCCCTTTCAACCCTCATTTTCAAGAAAGAACACAAAGGGTAACAACTCATCTCACATTGAAACATCAAACGTGAATAAGAAGTCTTCACAATTTTATCATCAAAAATATCCAGCAATTTAAAGTAAACCTTCAGTCAAATCTAACCATCGATTGCATAGTAGCAACATTCATATGTGAAATACTAAAAAAGCTATGTTGCTCGGGCTCTCCAAAAAATGTTGCCGCACCAGTGTCGAATTCTACTAAAATACACTATTTTTGGAGGATCCCACATGCACCTATCAACAATGTTGAAGTGTCCGAGCAATAGCTAAAACATTTCAGAGTAAATCAACTTAAGCGAAAAATTATAATTTTACTCCCACACAACCTTTACATTTCAAAAACAATTCAGATATAAGAATTTCGGAAAAAAAATTGCCAAAAAGTACAGAAATCTTAAATGAACTTTATTCAGATCCAACCATCTATTGCATAGTACACTGTTCATGTATGTACCACAAAAGAGCTCCAGTCTAAGTCCTACTTAATTCTACAAACTTCAAGCAATTACATTGATAGAATATTAAACTTTAAACCTAAACAAGCACTACTATGCTGCGATTCCAAGTAAGTTTCAACCAATTAAACAAAAAAAAGATTTGAACTTTACACCTACATAAACAACAACAACTAATAAACCTCAAATCCTGACTAGTTGAGTTCGGCTATATGAATTCTCAATATTCATTTGCTTCAATTGAACCTACTTCAGTACGAGCAATTAGATAGACACTTATTAAAATTTTAGATCTAAACAAGCATAACAACAACTATATCATGATACCAAACCAGTTTAAGCCAATTAAACAGAAAAAAAAAAAAAGATCACTTTACATTTACATAAGCAACAACATCTAATATATACCTCCAATCCTAACTACTTCAAGTCTCCTATTCATTCACTTCATCTGAACCACGTAATTCCAAGCAATTAAAAAGACAAATATTAAAACTGTACATGTAAACAAGAACAACAACCACTATGTCGCGATCCGTAACCAGTTTTAGACACTTAAACATTATAAAGATCACTTTACACCTACATAAGCATCAACAACTAAGCCCAAATCCTAAATAGTTGAGGTCAGCTACATAAATCCTCTATATTCATTAGCTTCATTTGAACCCATTTAATTTCAAGAAGATAGACAAAGATTAAAAAATTACACCTAAATAAGCACAACAGCAACAACAACTACACCACGATCCCAAACTAATTTCAACTAAATAAACAGAAAAAGATTTGAACTTTACGTCCACATAAGCAACAAAAAGTCAATAATAAATAAGCCTCAAATCCTAACTAGTTGAGGTCAGCTACATAAATCCTCAAACTTCATTTGCTTCATAGTAGACTGATAAATTAAAACATTGTTGGGTTCAAGTTGAATGTGTGAATGATAAATGGAGGGAATTGGTGGAGGGAAAAGTGAGATCACTCTCAAATAGGAAAGTGTACTCAAAAATATGTAAAGTCTACTAATTCTCCCACATTGGTGGGAGAGAGAAACTTTCATGTGTTCTTATTAAGAAACACATCTCCACATAGATAGTAAGGCAAGAACAAAGAGGTGCCTTGCGATGTCGTCGTTGTTGTTCGCTTGGCTTTAGCTTCATCTCGATAAGATTAATTCTTTAGATAAATTTTATTTGAAACTTGTAAAACAAGTGAAGTTTTAATCCAAAGATCCAATGGAATAATTTTCTCCATATGCGTGCGTATTTCAGATGCCATGCAAACACATGCGCGACGTATCTCCAAAGAAACGTGACCTTTTGGAGAAAGGAACACACTGTTTAAGAAAAAAGATGACCTACAGAAGCAGGTAGGCACAGACCGAGCGTAGGCTGGCTCTGCCTGGCACAAGTCAGGCTCAGAAGCCACTGGAATGGGCAAAACGTCAGCTGCGGTCGTAGGTTAGGCGCAATTCCTGCACAGCCAGGGCGCAGGTGACGTGACTATTCAGAAATAAAGCAATTTTTTAGAACCAATGCTTCCTTTTTGAAGGGACACCTAATGGCTATAAATACCTGACTTATTCCTTAGGTAGAGATATAATTTTGATAGCTGAAAAACACTTCTAGTCTTCTTAAAAATTATTGTGATCATCTCCCGTTGAGTGAGTTTGAGAAATCCGATAGTTTGAGGTACTGCTACTGTCGGATTGTAAGCCATTTTATCCTAGGAGAAAAACTCTGCAACCTTGGGTACTTGAGGGGAATTATTTCTTTAAGAACACTTTGTGAATTCGGAGGACCTTGCTTTAATTTTTGTTTTATCTTATTTCTTAATTATAACACACTTCTTTGATAGGTTATTTTTTATCTTATGTTGAAAGTGTTGAAACTTCAAATTGTTCTTAACATGTTTGGTCTTGAACTTAGTTGAAGTTTACACAAGTAACATACAGATTTTTTGTACTACCCGAGAAAACAATCTTAAGAAAATAAGTTTCAGAATTTGTATTGTTGGTTTCTAGAGATTAAAGTTTTATGCTTTCTACTCTGTTTGAACTAAATAAGTGATTTGAATACATAAAAATTTCATCACAAGTTAAAGGTCATTCGGTTGATGATTGAAAGACATAAAAACTTTATCGTTAAACTAGAAACAAGTAGTGTTTAAAGTTGTTACAAACTTATAAATTAGTATTTTGATATACTAAAGTTGACCATCTTTTCGTGATAGGAAAATTGACTAATGATAGTCATGTTAATGATGCTGGGACAAGTGTGGCAGCAACGAATGTTGCTATAACTAGTCGTATGAGTGCTCCGCAGGCAATGGCACCAGCAAAAAAATCCAAAAAATTCATGGGTGTTGATTTTAAAAGGTGGCACAGAAGATGTTCTTCTACTTTACAACCTTGTGTCTTCAAAGATTTACATCTAAAAAAGCTCAAGAGTTGCCCGAAGAAACTTCAGATCAGGAGCGATTTGTTGTTATGGAGGCGTGGAAATATTTTGATTTCCTAAGCAGGAATTACATTCCAAGTGACCTCACAGATGACCTTTACGTGTATAGTGGAATGAAGATGTCAAAAGAGTTGTGGAGTGCGCTGGAAAAAAAAATACAAGACTGAGGATGCTGGAACCAAAAAGTTCTTTGTTGTAAGATTCCTTAAGTATAAAATGATTGACAGTAAGTCTGTCGTATCTCAAGTACAGAACTACAAGTTATTATCCACGATCTCCTTACGGAAGGTATGAGTTTGGTGAATACCTTATTTGAACATGTTAAAAATATTCTTAATATTCATATGAACTTTATTGTAGGTTTGGTTCTGAATGAGGCATTTCAAGTCGCTACATTAATAGAGAAGTTGCCACCTATATGGAAGGACTTCAAGAACTACTTGAAATATAAATGAAAAGAGATAATAGTTGATGATCTCATAGTAAGGCTACGTATTGTAGAAGACGAAACAACAAAAAACAGAAGAAAGATAGACAAGAAATCAATCAGCCTAAGAAGAAATTCAAGGAGAAATGCTTTAATTATGATAAGACTGGCCACAAGTCAACAGATTGTTGTGCCCCAAAGAAAGGCAAAAATAAGGACCAAACAAATATGGCTGAATCCAAGAACAAAATGGATAATCTGTGTGCCATGTTGTTTGAATGTAACTTAATGGGAAATCCTCAAGAATGGTGGATGGATTCCGATGCCATCTGCCACGTTTGTGCAACTAAAGAGTCATTTGTTGTATTTTCTCTGGCTCAAGGCGAAGAGAAGATCTATATGGCAAACTCTACAACTGCAAAAGTTGAAGAAACAGGAAAAGTTTGCCTAAAAATGACATCAGGCAAATTATTGACTCTTAACAATGTCCTGTATGTACCAGAGTTAAGGAAGAAATTGGTTTCTGTATCACTTCTTGATAAAATGGATTCAAATGTGTATTTGTTTCTGAAAAAAATGTACTTAGTAAAGGAGAAGTGTACGTAGGAAAAGGCTACCTCACTTAGGGCCTATTTAAGATAAACGTAATGAATGTTGAAATCAATAAAATTTCCATTTCTTCTTACTTGCTTGAGTCTAATGATTTGTGGCATGAACGATTAGGACATGTCAATTACAAAATGTTGTAAAAAAGATTAACTTAGAAGTTTGTCAAACTTTGAGTGCAATAAATCAAAATGTCAAACTTGTGTGAAATCAAAGTATGCTAAGCATCTGTATAAGTCCGTTGAAAGGAATTCCAATCCCTTAGAATTAATACATACTGACATTCATGATATGAAGTCAACACCATCTCGTGGTGAAAAAAAGTATTTTATAACTTTTATTGATGATTGTACTAGATATTGTTATGTCTATTTGCTAAATAGTAAGGATGAAGCTATAGATGTGCATAGGCAATATAAAACAGAAGTTGAAAATTAGTTAGAGAAAAAAATCAAAATGATAAAAAGTTATAGGGGTGGAGAATATGAATCTCCCTTTGTAGAAATATGTGTAGAGAATGGAATTGTTGATTGAACCTACGGCCTCGTATTCACCTCAATCTAATGGAATTACAGAAAGAAAAAATCAAACCTTGAAAAAATAATGAATGTCTTACTAATAAGTTCAGTTTTACCATAAAACTTATGGGGGAAGCTATTTTTAAACTAACTGAATACTCAATAGAGTGCCCCATAGTAAGAAACAATCAATTCCATATGAAAAATGGAAAGGAAGGAAATCCAACTTGAAATATTTCAAAGTGTGGGGGTGTCTAGCAAAAGTCCAAGTTCCTATACTTAAAAGGGTAAGAATAGGACCTAAGAAAGTGAACTGTGTGTTCATAGAATATGCTAAAAGTAGTAAAAGCATGTTGGTATTTGGTTCATAAATTCAAACATCTGGATATCACTGAAAATATGATAATTGAATCAGATAATGTTGAATTCTTTGAGCATATTTATCAGTATAAAACTAGACATGAGCAGTCTAGTGGAGGGTCTAAACGAACTCGAGATGAACCAAGTGAGGATGTACATAATGATGAGAATCCAAGATGTAGTACACATCAAAGAACATCAACTTCGTTTGGATCATATTTTGTAATATTTCTCTTAGAAAATAAGCCTCAGACATTTAAAGAAGTGATGTTGTCTTCAGACTCATCCTTTTGGAAAGAGGCAGTAAATACTGAGATTGATTCAATATTAAGCAACCATACATGGGAGTTGGTTGATCTTCCTCCAGGAAATAAACCTTTAGGTTCTAAAAAGTTCTTCAAAAGAAAAATAAAAGCAGATGGTACTATTAACAAATACAAGGCAAGACTTGTAGCAAAAGGATTCAAAAAGAAAGAAGCCCTTGATTACTTTGATACATACTTATCTGTAACAAGGATAATGTTAATTCATAAGTTAATTGCCTTGGTGGAAGTATATGGTCTTGAAATTCATCAAATAGATGTGAAAACAACATTCTTAAATAAAGAATTGGAGGAAAAAATTTACATGGAACAACCCAAGGGTTTTGTGATTCCTAATAAAGAAAAAAGGGTGTGTAAACTTGTTAAGTCACTTTATGGACTAAAACAAGAACCAAAGCAGTGGCATGCGAAGTTTGACCAAACTATGTTGGCAAACGGGTTTAAGATAAACGAATGTGATAAATGTGTTTATATTAAAGACACTCTAAAGCACAAGGTCATTATTTGTTTGTATGTGAATGATATGTTGATCAATAGTAGAGACATTTCTTACATAAATACTACGAAATGAATGTTTGAGAGCAAGTTTGATATGAAAGACCTTGAAGTTGTGGATATGATCTTAGGAATAAGAATTCATAGAAATCCATAAGGGTTGGCATTGTCATAGTATCATTACATCGAAAAGGTACTTGTATTTAGAATATGGTATTTCCAAGACTCCATTGGACGTGAGCTTTGCACTTCAAAAGAATGAAGGTGAAAGTGACTCACAGTTGGAGTACATTAGAGTGTTGGGATGTTTTTATATGTATTTACTATAGGTGGAAGAGTTGTCTCTTGGAAATCATCCAAACACACATGTATTGCTCGCTCTACAATGGAATCTAAATTTATTGCATTAGATAAAGCTGGTGAATAAGAAGAATTACTCCATAATTTCTTGGAAGATATTCCTTATTGGCCCAAACCAGTGACACCAGTATGTATACACTGTGATAGCCAAACAACAATAGGTAGGGCAGCTAGCATAATGTATAATGAGAAATCTCATCATATAAGACGAAGACATAATACCATTAGAGAACTTCTCTTTAGTGGAATTATCACTGTTGTCTATGTGAAGTCAAAGGATAACGTGGCGAATCTACTTATAAAAGGCCTATCTAGAGAGGGAGTTGAGAGAACATCCAAGGGAATAGGTTTATGTCCTAGGATAAGTCATTATGGCGGTAACTTTACCGAGTAAACTGGAGATCCCAAGAGCTAGGTTCAAGGAGATCAAACAAAGTTATGTCTTATAGGTTCAACATAGTCAATATACCCAACCCATTCTTATGTTGTAGACAATGTTTAGTAAATAAGGATAAGAATTATGGTGTGAAGTCTTTTAATAATTATCTAAATTTGGCAGATTTGACCAAATAGTTTAATATATAGTATTAAATAGTTAGAAATCATCCATGTGAGGGTGAAGTGGAAGTCGCTTCAAGGAGAATGTTAGTAAAGGCCTATTCTCTAAGGTTTCATAAACCGGAACATATTCATGGATGAAATGCACAAAACTGTAAGAACCATAAATGATAAAAGGTTGGTTGTGTGATATGTGTTGTCTAGGTGTACATTAAATCTCAACGGTTCAAAGATATCAAATATATCGATTGATCGAGTGCATTTGATGTATGTTCACTGCGGAAAGTTCAAAGGGAATCCCACTTATCCAGACAGTCTTTGCTTGATAATCATATGCTTGTCTATAAATTCTTCATAAGATAGTCATTCCATATTCATGTGGGGTATTTTTGGGTTCAATTTAAAAGTGTGAATGGTAAATTAAGGAAAAATAAGATCACTCTCAAATAGGAAAGCGTACTCAAAAATATGAAAAGTCTACTAATTCTCCCACATTGGTGGGAGAGAGAAACTTTCATGTGTTAGAGAGAAACTTTCATGTGTTCTTATAAAGAAACACATCTCCACATGGATAGTAAGGCAAGAACAAAGAGGTGTATCATGCCTTCGTCATCGTAGCTCGTTCGGTCGGCTTGGCTTCAGCTTCGACTTCGAATTTGGATTTAAATTTGTTAAATGATCGATCGATGAGACTAATTTTTTAGACAAATATTATTTGGAACTTGTAAAAAAAGTAAAGTTTTAATCTATAGATCCAATGGAATAATTTTCTCTATGTGTGTGCGCATTTCAGACTCTATACAAATGCATGCGCGATGTATCTCGAAAGGAACGCAACCTTTAGAGAAAGGGACATACTGTTTCTGAAAAAAGATGACCTGCGGATGCAAGTTAGGCACAGACTGAGCACAGGCTAGCTCTGCTTGAAGCAGGTCAGGCACAGAAGCCACTAGAATGGGCAAAACATCACCTGCGGCCGCAGGTCAGGCGCAGTTCCAGCATAGACTGGGCGCAGGTGACATGACTGTTCAGAAACAATGCAATTTTCTAAAACCAATGATTTCTTTTTGAAGGGACACCTAATGGCTATAAATACCTGACTTATTCCTCAGGTATAGATAAAATTTTACAGCTGAAAAACACTTCTAGTCTTCTAAAAACTTATTGTGATCATCTCCCGTTGAGTGAGTTCGAGGAATCCGATAGTTTGAGGTACCACTACTGTCGGATTGTAAGCCATTTTATCTTGGGAGAAAAATTTCACAACCTCGGGTACTTGAGGGGAATTATTTCCTTAAAGAAACTCTGTAAGTTGGGAGGACTTGGGTTTAATTTCTGTTTCATCTTATTTTTTAGTTATAACACACTTCTTTGATAGGTCCTTTTTTATCTTGTGTTGAAGGTGTTGAAACTTCAAGTTATTCTTGACAAGTTTGGTCTTGAACTTAGTTGAAGTTTACACAAAGTAACATACAGATTTTTTGTACTACCCGAGAAAACAAACATAACATCTAAACAAGCACAACAATAACAACTAAGCCATGATCCCAAACTAGTTTGAACCAATTAAACTGGAAAAGTTGTATAACTTTGTATTCATGCACACTTAGAATAATGTTGGATAGAAAAAGAAAGATCATTAATGAATTTCTAGTTCTATAGTAACTTAAAAAATAACTATAAGATTTAAAACAAAGCTAACAAAACATACCGTAGAAATGGTTGAACTTCTTCACAATTTCTTAAGACATAAAGATGAGCTTGTTTTCTCTCAAACTCTTCAAGATCTCTTGATGTATCTCTTAATAAAGAAAAATCCTTGTTTTTTAAATCGATAATCCACTGTATGTCTAAGAACAGTCAACTTCATAATTCTTGTCTATTCGATCATGCCCTTTTACAGTTTCATGTAGATACCTTGAGAAAAATATTAGACTTTCTTCAATAATATACCCTTCTGCAATAGACCCTTCAGGTTGATTTTTATTACAAACATAGCACTTCAATAAGCATAAAAATCTGCATGATATAACATTATATCACTCAAAATAGCATGATAAATTAACAAGCTACATAAGATTAAGTCAAAACTATACATTAAAAACATACCTCTCAATTGGATACATCCACCTATATTGTTCAGGTCTACCAAGCTTAGCCACTTTTGGAAGATGAATGACTAAATGCACCATAATGTCAAAAAATGTTGGTAGAAATATCTTTTCCAATTTACTCAATATTATTGGAATTTGAGCTTCAAGCTGATCCAACACATCAACCCTTAGTGTTTTTTAACATAACTCTTTGAAGAAAATATTTAACTCAGTGATAGAATCATACAATTGTTGGGCACGACTCCACTTATGAGTTTTCACAGATAATTTTCATGGAGGACTTTTGAGTTTTCACTAATAATTTTCAGTTTTTTCTTGCATATTTAACATGATTAAGAGAGTTTAAGGAGCAATTTTTTAATTTTTTTTTTACATAGCATATAAATGAGAAAAAATTAATAGCATTGATGATGAAAGAAATTTAATATGACTATCTTTAGTGTATAATGTTAAAATGAATTTCTAATCTTCTACAAATTAAAAAATGACCAAAAAAGCAACAAAAAGAAATAAAAAAATAAATAGCAATGGAGATCATAAAGAAGTGTCACATTTCCTCCTCTATATTTCTCTTATATATATACTAGATACCGTTGGCCCATGCCAGCACTAGCCCAATATATATATTATTTTTTATCTCAATTTAAATTTTTAAAATAATTTATGTTTTTAATTATTGTGATTTTAATATTTTTTATTCTGTTTCAATTTAAATGATGCTTGTATAATTTCGAGAGTCAGCCAAGTATTTTATATTTTATAAATTTCTTAAGTTGTTAATTATGCAATTTACAATGTCTTTTACATTATTTTTCAATAATATATGAATATTCTTCCTGTCTCAATTTATGTGGCACAGATATAATTTTGACAGTCAATCAAATGCTTTTCACATATATATTTTTATATTAAGTTCTTAATTATTGTGATTTATAATACGTTTTATTTTATTTTCAAATAATATACATTATTTTATGTCTTGCTCTGTCCTATTCTAATTTATGTGCACTAATATAATTTCGATAGCCAATCAATTTTTTTATGTTGACATATCATTTTATGTCTCGTTTACCTTTTTTATGAAATATTATCAATTTTTCAATACTTAGATGATCATAATAATTAATTAGGGGTGATATAGTAAAATCATGATGAAAGCAATGAAGCACACATGTCTTAATGACTTGTAATAACTAATAAGAAGTGACATAAAAAAATTACTACAAAAAATACTTGTATAATAATTAATTAATGATGGTATGGTAAAATTATGATTGAAATAGTCATAAATGTCTATTTTACATTTTTTATAATTAAATATTATTATTTATTTATTATGTAAATGACTTATAATATTTAATTAGAGATATAATAATTAATTAAAAATGATATAGTAATATTACGATTGAACCAGTTGAAGCAGACATGTCATAAATATCTATTTTAATTTTTATTAAATATTATTAATGTTCTAATACATAAATGACTTATAATAATTAATTAGGGGTGATATAGTAAAATTACAGTTGAAGCAGCTGAAGCAAGCATGTCGACCTCGTGCTTGCTTTGCTGATACAGTAAAAATATGGTTGAAGCAGCTGAAACGGTAATAAATGTCTATTTTATCTTTTTTCTAATTAAATATTATTGTTTTGATAATACGTAAATAACTTACAATATTTAATTAGGAATAAAATAATTAATTAGGGGTGATATATATTCTCTTATTTATAAGAGAGAGTTGAGCAGTTGAGTCATATAATTAATTCAAAGGCATTAAGTTGTGATTTAATTAAACTTCTAAGGTATAGTTCAAAGCATGTCTTACTTGTTAATTACTCCCTCCTTTTCTGTTTAGTGTGCTTGTGTACTAAAAATATCTTTTCCAAAATATATAGTTTTCAATTTAAACAATCAAGAGATAATTAATTATTTTTCTAACTTTCTCCTTAATGTTAATTATTTTAAAATTAAGAAGCACACAAATAGACAAATATTAAAGAAATTAATAAGGAACATATTAGTCAAATTATACTCTTATTTAATTTTTTAAAAAATTTGTGCAAAATTTTATCCCAGCAACTAAAAGAGAATGGAGAGGTACTACTTATGTCCTTTTATTTTTTTATTTTGGCCCTATTAATCATTCAGGTAAGCAAGCACATCATCAAACCTGGTTGTCCTTAAAAAGATTCTATCGATCAGATTCATGGAGTCTAGCAATATTATTCATTGGTTTATCTGTACTATAATCATAATTCATACAGACTGGATAAACTAATTCTCTGTTTATATGTTATTGCAGTTGTTAGACAGTAAAATTTTGAGATCGAGAAAATAAATATTCGGGACAAGAAAAATACTGCAACAATCATTTTTTTATTTCAATAAATGAGTGTTATAATCTCTATGAATCCTCTGATTCACCTTTTCAAATATAAATTCAAGAGCTTTGAGCTTGATCTTGAATTTGAACTTGATTTGCGAACTTGATAGATTTGCTCTTGACTTGTGCTTGAATTCAAGAGTTTGGCGCTTGTTCTTGAATCTTGCGGTCTTGATCTTGAATCTTGATTTATGGATTTAATGAACTTGATCTCAACTTGTACTTGAATCCAAGGGTGTTTGAGCTTGTTTTTGAATTTTTTAGTCTTGATCTTGAATCTTAATGAATTGATATTGAATGCTTGAATTTATAGAGAAATTTGGGCGTTTGATCCACGAGCTCTCTCTTGCTTCTTGTTAGAATTGTTCTTCTTTTTTCTGAATTATGAGACCCCTATTTATAATTGTAGGAAGTAAAGAGTCATGATAAATATGAACTTGCTTTAAACAATCAGATTTAAGTGACGTGACGTATTTTATGGGCTTTGATTTTACTAGGCCTGTTGCATCATTTTGACACGTGGCACAATCTCACTAGCTCCTTCACTTAACTTGGTCGCCATGTTATTCGTTATGTGACACTCATTTGGGCCTTTAGAATATGACACTATCTTGAGCTTAGCAAAGTGGATTCATTAGTTGTAGCCTAAATCAATTGGCTAGCCAAATAAAAAATTAAACTTTAATTAAATCCGTACTTATTTGGACTTAAATAATTAATCCAATTATATTAATCTATAAAATTTATTCGTCACTAATATATTTTAAATTTAATATAATTTAAATTTCATACGGATTTAAATTTAGTAAAATTTCATTGCTCATAAAATGCTCTTGCTTCAAAACTAGTCAGAATATTTAGATATTTGTAGACAAGATTTGAAGTATTAATTTATAATTTGACACATGCATGCCGATTGGGCCATGTTTAAAATGACATGCAATATTATAAGTTCAAAGAATAATTATTATAATAATAATAATAATATCCCTTCACTTTGTATAAAACATAATCCTTCACATTATTTGAATTGGATTAAACCAATTCCACCAATAAACCTATTAAATGGATTTTCCTCCATCGCCTTAACTGGCCACATTTAGTATGGAAAATTGATGAAAAAAATACATAAAGTAGCATACTTAAGTATTAAATTATAAAAAATAACAACACTTTTATCAAATTACATTTTTTAGTATATATATTTGTATGTACTTGTATTCTTGTAGCAACAGTTGCAAAAATACAAAATATATATCGATTATAAGGGCAGTAAAAATCATATGTATTTGTATTTTTGTAGCAACAGCTTGCAAAAATACAAAATACAACTTGTTATATTATCTAATTATGAAACTGTTGCTATAAAACTCATAATTAAGGGGATAAGTATGCTATTTCTGAATTTTGTCCAAAATTGATTTCCCAGGTGACCCCGTCCACAAACCTTTCCTTATTTAACTAAAACTGGTATGAATTCTTTTCAAAGTTAACAAGGATTAGGGGGTAAACCTCCCTGATGTTTCCTATAAATAGAGGCATATCACATATTATTTTAATGGTATAAAATTCATATCAAATTGTAGGATTGACAAAATTATGAACAATTTAAAATTTCAGAAATTAGACTTCTTAACTTATACATATTCGAAATTCAGCTCCGAACTCCTTCAAAACCATTTTAGACAAATCTTTGAAGCGAACTTATTAAAATTTTTATATCTCGATGTAGGAATGATGAAATTCTGAGCCTCTTGATTTTGCTGAAACTATACTAAAACATATATAAGATGTCCAAAATTAATGATTTAAAATCTTCAACCATTAATTTAGAAAAAATTTTGAAGTTGACTTAAAATTCTAACATGTTGAAATTCCAGATCTGCGCGCCTTTACTGAAACTTTCATATCTCACAGTAGGAATAACAAAATCACGAGCCACTTTAATTTTCTAAAACTAAACTCAAAAATATATAACATCAGAAATCCATAATTTAACACCTTCATAATTATTCTAGATAATTTTTTGAAGTTGCCTCTGTATGCTGATATGTTTTTAATTTCAGGTTTGCGTGGCTTCACAAGACAAATCATATCTAGGCGTGGGAACGTTGAAATTGTGATTGGCTTTTTTCATTGGAAAGAGGACTCTAATATTTACAACACCTTTTGTAGGCAAGCAAACTCAAGGGTGTAACTTGATCCATATTTGACGATCGAGATACTCACCATATTTAGGTGAGGATTCCTTCTTTTCCCTCTCGTTCCTTTTTTTATTTTTGTAGTTGAATGTCAAGCTATTATTCAAGATAATTCCTTATATGAAAAGGATAAAATCTTATGGTACAAAGGGATATATACTCATCCCATCACTGAGAGAGGTAATTTAATGGTAATCTGACAGTGCGCAGGGATAACTACTCATCTTCGCCCTAAGAAAAAGTAATTTCATGGTAATCTTACAGAGCATAAGGATGGATACTCCTTCCCGCCCTAATAAAAGGTAATTTCATGATAATCTTATGGCACACAGGGATAGCGACTCATCCCCTTCCTAAGAAAAGATAATTTTATGGTAATCTTATGGTGCATAGGGATGGCTACTCATCTCCTCCCTAAGAAAAGGTAATTTTATGGTAATCTTATAGCACACAGGGATGACTACTCATCCTCACTCTAAGAAAAGGTAATTTAATGGTAATCTTATGGCATACAGGGATGGCTACTCGTCCCCATCCTAAGAAAAGATAATTTCATGGTAATCTCACGATGTATAGGGATGACTTAGTCAAGATTCTTTTGTACCTGTTGTTGTATGCCAATGATTTAACCCTTATTCCTTTCTTTGCAGTTTGAAAATATGGTGATTTTTAGATACTACACCTCCCTTTTCACCAAATCCAAGTATCTTATAGTCGAAACTAAAGGTGGGGTTCAACAGACTCCACTTTTGACTCACAATCTGCTGGTTGGTTGGTATTCAAGCCCATGGCCTTTTTTAAAGAACCCATTTTCTATGAAAAATTGGACTTTGGTACAAATCCCTAATTTCATTAAGTCATTCAAGTTGTTCTCTCTTCAAGTGTAGGATTATCATCTTGTAAATATCGTAAATCCCCTCCCAAGCTTGGGTCATCATGTAACTTTAGGAGAGATACATTGGGAGCTATAGTGACACTTGAGGGAGAGTACCATCACATTCCTGGGTATTAGGAGTGAACAAAAGATATAATCGATAAGAGCGAAGAAATTCTGAGTAAGGCACAGATTTATGATGCCGTTTATGCATCACTTTTTAATACCATAATTCATATATCTTTCAAGCATTTTGTGAAGTTTGGTTCCTCACAAAAATATACTTCTCACATCTGTTGGGAAACTATCTATTTCTTTATGGGATTTGTATGTTCTTGGAGGCTTGCCAATTCAAGGTATTCTTTATGAAGAAGTAGTGCCTGAGGCCAAAAAACTTACAGGATTAGATGCAAAGAAGGTAACGTATGTTTTTTGAACTTATGAATACTTATTTTTGGCCTTTAATAAACTTCGAGGTTCTAGCCAAGAAGTATCATTCAACAAGTGGATAACATTCTGGTGCAAGAAACCTTTAAGGTACAACCCTGCTCTACCGAGGCGCAAAAAGAAATTTGCTCGCCCTGAATTGATGCACAACCCTAGCGGTATTTTGCCTGATACATTAAGATGGTCACATGCTGAAGAAAAGGTATTTTATGAGCTTAGGGTGAACCATGATAAAAGAGATGACACATATCTGACAGCTTTTTTGTCTTGTTGGTTATGTGTTTTTGTTTTTCCAAATACAAAAGGTGACTTAATTTGTCCTGGGAAATTCAAAATGGCATGTATGATGGCGAGTGGGTGGATGATCGACCTTGCAATATCGGTACTGGCTAGCATCTATAATGAACTAAACAAGATATCTTCTTCAGCACAACTCTATCAAATCAAGGTTTGTTTTTCTATTCACTATGTGTATGGTTGGATTGCTTATTATTTTAGGACCCATTATTCATTTTCTAGTGGGGCGTCTATTCCCACTATGGTTATATACTCTAGAGAGGTCGATACAAGATATTTTGACAAAAATGATGCAAGAAAGAGTATCCATAGAGGGGAGAACTCGACTTGGACTTCTACCATGCAAGAAAAAGTGCACCCTTAATTCATGTGGATCGTGAGAATTACCCAACATTGGAGATGATATACTTTATGAGTATTCATTTTAGCTATCTCACACTTAGGTGCAAAATTCATTCATCATTGATCCATATAGTCCACATTGCTTTAGCCGACAATTTGGATTTTATCAAAATATTTTGGGTATCATGAAGAATGACATTCGTAATGCCTTTTTAGATAAGGACTAACATTTTAGAGAATTGCACATTGAGATAATCATTCTCACGAGCAACTTCTCCTTCAATTTCGCATAATGTAGGCAAGTTCTTTGGAACCGACTATCTGACTTAGCAGAAAAAGACTCATGGGGATTTTCTTTATCATCACTTATAGTTTTTGGTGAACATTGCTAGGTCGACTACCGCCACACATTTAGAGAATTCTAATAAAGTTCCTATAAATGAAATCCCTATTACTGATGTTTCTCCTTCTTTGGATACCAAGCTTCCAAAGTAACATGAAAATGAGAGATCTCATATGCCTCCAATGGTATCCGAGGGCAAGACTCTCACACAAACTACCCATGCTTCTAAAAGGTTATCCCAAAATAAAAAGTTGTAACAGAGACCATTGTTGGAAAAGATTAAAGGTACATTTTGACAGTGCGAGAGGTACCTGTCCATTGGTAATTGAAATTCATAATGACATGGATAGTCCTTTGAGGACTACATTAGATCTTATTGAGGAGGTATAGTTAAGACCTTTATTTTTTTAAATTTTGTTTTCCCAGTGTATCTTAATGACCTCTTTTCCTTATTAATCCTTTTTTGTTCTTATGTATCCAACTAATGTTATAGCTTTGCAGCGTAAAGGGTCACACGACAGTGATAAGTTCTAATCTAGCCCAAATTTGATGAAATCACCTTCTACAACTAAAATAAGAAAAGGGCCAAATTTTTTTTCTTGTAACAAGGTTAAAGAAACCTTAGATTCTGACATCTATAAGCCCCCAGTAATTATTATGTCGATGTTTGATGGAAAAAGGTTATCTTAGATATTCATAGAAATGGAAAGAAGGTTGTCCTAGGTACTCATAGAAACTATATCTTCACTCTTTAGACCATAATTCAAGGCAAACTTTTTAAGAGCGATGTTGATTGCACTTCTTCTCTTGGATATGAAGTCCAAGTAATCATCAAGGAGATGAATTGTAAGGACGTGGATATTTCCCCATTGTAAAAATTGTTGCACGACTTCTTTGACCTTACTACTTCATATGATCAAGCACGATCGACGCTTCCTGATATGGATGTAGAAGCTGTAAGAGCAAAATTATTTTTTATAGTAAGAGAATGGCTCTCAAATGCCATGCTTAAAGAGAACGAGAAGGTTGAAGTAGCATCCTCCATTTAACAATTACTACAGAATGTGATGAAGAAGATAAAAAAGTTGCATAGAATGGCGGAGGTTTTGCAAAGTCTTTCAACAGCTGTTGAGAATGAAGCCAAAAAAGCAAGGCTAGGGGCTTCAGTTACAGCCAAGGAATTTGATGCATGCTTTGACACAAACTTATCAAATGGTGTAGATCAGAAGAAAGAGCGTTTGTAAGTTATGCGCCAAGACTTAATCAATTATAAATTATGTCTAGATAAGGATTATAAGATGTTTCCTTTTCTTCAAACTTTCTTATTTCTTTCTTTTAGCATTTTATTTAGTTGGATTTATCAATTGCAAAGAAACTTTTTTTTCTTTATATTGCCTGTTTCTTTTCAATCTCTTGGCTTTCATATTTAAGAATTGCTTGTTTACTTTGATGTATTGATGTTTGTGGTATTGAATCCTGACTTTTTTTTTAGGATTATTGATCCTTGTCTTCATTTTTTTTTCTCACATCCGATTCATATTTGAAACTTTAGTTTGGAAGACTTAAGAATTTAAAACTTTCAACTTGAAAAATTGATAATTGTAGGCTAGCAGATTAGTATCCCAAACTATAGACTTTGGACATTTCAAATCCCATTGAATGAACTCTTTTTCCTTTTGACAGGTCGCTCCCATTGAGCCACAAATATTTGGCGTAAGTCTAAAACTTAAATAGAATATTTACAGACATAACTTTCATATAGAACAAGAAGGAACATGTATTTTTTTACACTCATGTAACTGAACTCAGAATGAAATTCCAAGTTCCTATATACCTTAGTGAAGATGATCAAGTCACAACGTAGTTCTGGGTGAGTGTTGTTTTTTTAGAAAAAAAAATTATGTCCCAAATTTTCCCTAGGCCACCTCTTTTGAGGTTTTCAACCTAGCGGACATTGTTTTAAGCCATACACAGTTTATACTTTTGCGGGCCAAGAGTAGGCATGTAGTGTATACTCGTGCCTTAAGGAATATCATCTTCCTTCAAGGATAGAACTTCTTCAAGAACTCGGCATTGATAGAACCAATTTTCATGCCATATGCATCGATAAGTTTGTAAGAACCATTTGAATATACCTCTTGTATGACATATGGTCTATCCTACTTTAGGGGATATTTTCCCCCTGACTTATGAGAAGTAATAATGGATCATCTTACTGCAAGAACTTGATCTCCAACTTAAAAGAACCTCAAGAGGACTCTTTTGTTGAAAGAGCGAGATAATGAGCTTGATAACATTTGAGATATTGTTGATCCTCCAACCTTTTCTCATCAAGAGTTTCTAACTCCGCAACACTGAAATACCCTGATTTCTTTACCTTAGAAAATTTTCTTGATTTCTAGTTTTTGAGCAAGATAGGACTTAGGGAACGAGTCATACACTTGTGTACTGGTGGTATAGTCAAGTCGTATGCTGACCAGCATTGGTTGGTGGGGTGGATTTAGTTACTGAAATGGGTAAGACTTGGGTGGTACGAGATATATCAGTGGAAATGGGTTGTTTGGTTACTTCACTTAACCTTGAACTCGGTAACTTAGGTTGGATCTGAGTATGAGTGGATCACCATGAGCCGTATGCTAGGGTACAAGTCGTACCCAAGACTCGTATAGGGGGATAATGTTTAAACCTCCTGGATTCTATTCTGCCAAGGGTATGATTTATGGGTACTATTCGTACACTTGGACACGACTTGGGTTTGGGTTTGTCATACCTTGGACAATGTTGTGTCCAAGAGGGAAAGTTTAGGGTACAAGAGGTAGGTACCACTCTTATATAATGGGTACAACTCATAAGGTACACTATGACAAAAATTAAGTGCAGTTTAAGTGAGGGCAATCTAGACATTTTCCCACTTATCCTAATAAGGTCCCACGACTTATATTAAACTTGGTAGGTTATTTTCCCTACTATTCTATTCTTAAACACTTAAAAAAACACTCTTAAATCCTCTCCAGAGTTCTTGGTCAAAAGAAAGCTAAGGTTTTATCTTAAGGAGTCAATTGCAACTTGTCTTGATGATTTTTCTCCATCATCATCTCTGTTTAATGCATGTTCTATTCCCTCATTGTTATTTCCAACTATAGGCATGGATATTATACAATGTTTTCATGATTTAAATGTTGTATGATTTTGGATTTTCAAATATGATTTGGGTTTTTTGGCTTTAAATGCTTGGTTATGGATTTACCATATTTTAGTTATGCTTTTATATGCATTAATGGTGGTTTTGTATAATTGGTTAAATGAGAATGGTTTTTTGGTAATTGGCTTTGGTTTTGGAAATGCTATGCCCCCAATGTGTTTGATAAAATGCATATAACAATGTTTTCACTATAATATTGGGTTTTCAATGGAACTTATGCATGGTTTAAACTTGGTAATGGAACCCTAAATGATATGAATAGTTAACTTAGTAATGGAACCCTAAATAATATGAATAGTTTAAATAGTTTTGGAATGATTTGACTTAATAAACATACTTGTGGGGTACAACGGAATCCCCCAAGTTAATATGGCAATGAATATTTGTAGGGCACATGGGAATCCCCCAAGTTAATTAAATAACATGGTCTATGGGTACAGGGAATCCCTTGACTACTAAAATGTTTGGCTAAGGACTATACTTGCAAGTTATAATCGGTATGATGATACCACTGCTAATAGCCTTTTAATAATAATGGAATAATGGTTTAGTTGAAAATGATTTTAATTGGGAAATAATGACGGGTTGTGATAGCTAACTATGAATGTGGAGTCCAATAGATGAACACTGGAAACTCATATTTTCTGACATGAGAGGTAGATCATGGTGACCTTATATGATACTTATGAGGTGCACGGGAATCCTCTAGGTACATTGTACATATGTATCATGGAGAATGAAGGGTACATAGGAATCCCCAACACTTATGGTATCTCCGGTTTGAGTGGCTACACGTATTGAGGCTCGTTCAGGGGGTTACATTAGACCCATATATCTCATGGATAGTTTTAGCATGGTTAAGCTTCATATACCCAGGTTAAAGGTTTTAAATATATGCTAAACCCGTTTCTCTTTCCCGACATGGTTATATATATATATGGGTTGCATGCATATGGATTGTTTTACTTGGTTTTCTTAAATGGCATTATTTTGTCCTTATATTGAGTTCACGCTAGTGTTCACCTACTAACCCGTCCTCGGTGGCTATATCCCCATGCAGTGCAGGAATCGATCGTTCTACTCCTTCTGTATTGCATTCGAACATTTGAGGGTCAGTTTTGGATTGAAGAGGTGAGCATTAATCTTTCTAAAAGGCTCTATTTCATGGATGTTATTTCATACTTTGGATTATTTATGGATATTGGTTTTGGCTATGGTTTGGGCATCTCCTAACTGGATTTTTGTATTTCTTTGGTTAGAGCTTTTGTGGAACTACTATGGGTTGGTATGGAAGGGATCGGTATTAGTGTCAGCCTTGGTATTGGCATTTTTATTGAGGCGAACATCATTGGAAAAAAATTCTCACTATTCCATCCTCTTTTATTTTGGGATTATATATTTAATTATTAATGGAACTTATTTGGTTATGGTCAGATTTATGGTTTTGGTGTGGCTTGGTATGATTAGATGATTGGTATAGGACAATTAGACTCGGTTGGGCCGGTCACGGTCGTGATCCTTTCCCAGAGTGTTCATGTTAGCTATTATGTTATCTTGTTATATGTTCAAAATTTAGCTAACTAAGGGCAGGCGATTGGAGGTTGGGTTGGGTAATGAGGGTGGTCTCCGGTCCCGGTCAGACTTAGGACGTTCATTATGGCAAGGTCCCTGGTCAAGTTGTGTAAAGTTGGTATCAGATCTTTATGTCCATGGTCAATTGGGAGTCCACAAAGCCGTGTCTAGTAGAGTCACTTTTAGAGGTGTGTAGCGTGCCACACTCATAAGAGAAAGGCTACTGGGCATTTGGGAATGTTTTACTTTCTTGCTATTATGTTTTCTAGATTGGAGTCTAAGTCCTATAATTCTTTTCTAATCCTTGGTTGTTTACTTTTCAGATCATGCCTCGACGATCTAAAATATAAAGAAATTCTTTTATCCCATTTGGGGATGATGTTGATGGGGTACGTCCAACACCTGGAGTTCCCACTCATTCTCAGGGTCCGGTCCCTGATTGTTCTGGAGTTCCCCCAGTTGCTACTAGTCCTCCTCAGGGTGAGGTGACTAATGTGGAATTTTTCCAATATATTCATGTTATTGCTCAATTGGTTGCAGCTCAGGTGAGCGGGATGCGTCTGGTGGGTTTTCTGCTAAGGCCATAAAATTGGCTAATTTATGAAGATGAATCCTCCTACTTTATTGGTGTTAATGTGGAGGAGGATCCTCAGGGTTTCTTGGATGAAATGGAGAAGATATTCAAGGTGATGTAGGCCACGAATGTGGAAGGTGTAAATTTTGTAGCTTATCATCTCAAAGACATTGCGTACCAATGGTACAAAGAGTGGGATAGGGATAAAGGTGATGTGTAGGATTTATCCTTATGGGATGCTTTTTCTAATGCTTTTTTGGATCATTTCTTTCCTTAAGAGCTGAAGGAAGTGAAGATGGAGGAGTTTGTGAATCTCAAGCAAGGTAAAGTGTCTATCAGGGAATATGCCTTAAAGTTTCATCAGTTGTCAAGGTATGCTCCTGACTTGGTGGCTGACATGAGGGAGATAATGAGAAAGTTTACTTCTAGTCTATCTCGGGATCTGATCCTTGAAAGCAAGGCTGCTTTGCTGATTAAGGATATGGATATTTCAAGGTTGGTTATCCACATGCAGTAGGTGAAGTAAGAAAAAGGAAATATGCAGAGTTTAAGGAATGACTGGGTAAGAGGAACAGGTTTTCTAAACAGGGTGGTGCTCAGCAGTAGGGTGGTCGGTATGGAAGTAAATAGCTGAAGAAAAAGTGGGAAAGTTCTGGTTCCTTCTCTAATGCTAGATCTTCTTACCCGAGGCAGTCGGGTGATAGACGTTCGTAAGATGGTGATAATTTCTGGGCACAAGGTGCCCAATCTTAGATGAGTGAGGGTCAGTCAACTTCTTCATGTCCTCCTAACCTATTCTATGGTCGTCTTTATTGTGGCTATTATGGTGAAGGTAGGGATAATTGTTTTAAATATGGGCAGCCAGGCCATATGCTTAAAAATTATCCAGTTGAAAAAGGTACATCGAGAGCAGTCAAAGCTCTAGTTGCCTCATCTTCTGCTTTTGCACCTAGTGGTGTGGCTTCGGCATCTGCTCTACCTATAGTACAGGCACGAACTAGAAAAGGTTGTATGCTCTTGCATCTCGACAAGATCTGAGGCATCACTTGATGTCGTTACTGGTACGTTACAACTTTTTTCTTGTGACATGTATTTTTTAATTGATTTGGGAATCACTCTTTCTTATGTGACCCTATTTGTGGCTGTATGTATTGGTTTTGATCCTGAGGATTCTCGAATAGTTTTTTTTATTTCTACCCTGGTAAGTGACTTGATTATTGCAAAAGGGTCTATAGGGGGTGTGTGGTATTTGTTGGTAGCAAGGAGACTATGGTAAATCTGTTTAAACTGGATTTGGTAGATTTTGATATTATTCTAGGGATAGATTGGTTACACTCTTGTTACACATCCTTGGATTGTCAGACCCATAAGGTTGTCTTTAGGTTCCCTAGTGAACTGGTTATAGAGTGGTAGGGTGGTTCCCTAGACCCTAGGGGGAGATTTATTTCTTATCTTATAGCTTAAATTTTAATCTCTAAATGTTGTCTTTATTACTTGGTTTGGGTTAAAAATTCTGACTCGAAAAGTCCTTCCCTATATTCAGTTCCGATGGTAAATGAGTTTCTTGAGGTCTTTTTAGATAATCTTCTTGGTGTTCCTCTAGATAGGGAAATAGAGTTTACAATTGATTTGGCTCCAAACACTCGTCCAATATGTATTCCTCTTTATAGAATGGCTTCGGCTGAGTTGAGGAAACTCAAGGAGCAACTTAAGGATCTTCTAGATAAGGGGTTTATTCATCCTAGTGTATCTCTGTGGGGTGCACCGGTGTTGTTTGTGTGCAAGAAGGATGGTTTTCTTCGGATATGCATTGATTATCTACAGTTGAATAAGGTGACAGTCAAGAACAAGTATCCTCTCCCAAGGATAGATAACTTGTTTGATCAGTTGTAAGGTGACAAGTTCTTCTCTAAGATAAATCTTCAATTTGGGTATCATCAGCTTAAGATTAGGGAGAAGGATTTCCCTATGACGACTTTTCGTACTCGGTATGGACACTTTGAATTCTTGGTGATGTCATTTGGTTTGACTAATGCTCCGACGGCATTTATGGATTTGATAAACAGGGTTTTCAGATAGTTCTTGGATCTCTTTGTCATTGTGTTTATGGATGACATTTTGATTTATTCTAAGAGTGAGGTGGATCATGCTAATCACCTCTGTGTGATATTACAGACCTTGAAGGACCAATAATTGTATGCCAAGCTCTCTAAAGTTGAGTTTTGGTTAAACATTGTGACTTTTCTTGGTCATATTATTTCTAGTGAGGGGATAATGGTGGACCCTTAAAAGGTGGCAGTGGTTAAAAGGTAGCCTAGACCCACGACTCCAATCGACTCTCTAAATTTCTTGGGTTTGGTTGGGTATTATCGGTGTTTTTTGGCAAGCTTTTCTACAATAGCTTCTCATTTGACTAAGTTGAGTTAGAAAAAGGTAAAGTTTTCTTGGTCGGATGCTTATGAAGGGAGTTTTGAGGAGTTGAAAGATAAGCTAACTTTGGCTCTGATTTTGACATTGCCTGAGGGCAGTGAGGGATTTATGGTTTATTTTGATGCATCTAGGGTGGGGCTTGGATGTGTCTTGATGCAGCATGGGAAGGTGATTGCCTATACTTCTAGGCAGTTGAAGGTGCATGAGAGGAATTATCCTACTCATGATTTGGAGATGTTGGCGGTGGATTTTTTTTAAAAATATATTGGTATCCTCTATATGGAGTGCACGTAGACATCTTTTCTAATCATAAGAGTCTACAGAATGTGTTCACTCAAAAGGAGCTAAATCTCAGGCAGAGGAGATAGTTGGAGCTTCTCAAAGACTATAATATGAGTCTTCACTATCACCCAGGTAAAGCTAACGTGTTTGTTGATGCTCTTAGCAGGTTGTCCATGGGGAGTTTGGCTCATGTGGAGAAAGAAAAATAGGAATTGGTGAAAAATATTTATCGTTTGTCTAATATTGGAGTTCATCTCTTGGACTCTGAGGATGGTGGTGTAATGGTACAAGAAATGGTTCGGTCATCTCTTGGTGCAGAGATTAAGGAGAAGTAATTGCTAGATCTTATCTTGATAAAAATCAAGAGCAATATGGGTATGCAAAAGATAATGGTGTTCGAGATCTGTGGTGATGGTACTTTATAGTACCAAGGGAGATTGTGCATTCCTAATGTCGATGGGTTATATCAAAGGATCTTGGATGAGGTGCATGAATCGCGCCATATTATGCATCCCGGCTCAATGAAGATGTATCATGATCTCAAGGATACGTATTGGTGGAATGGTATGAAAAAGGATGTGGCTGATTTTGTGGCCAAATACATGGTGTGTCAATGAGTTAAAGTTGAGAATATGATACCTTGTTGGTTGTATCAAGAAATTGATTCTTCTGAATGGAAATGGGAGGTAATCTATATGGATTTCATTATCGGTCTTCCTTAGTCTCGAAACCAATTTGATTTGGTTTGGGTCATCGTGGATAGGATGACAAAGCCTGCTCACTTCTTGCCGTGAGTACTACCTTTTCGGAAAAGGATTATGTGAAGTCGTATCTTCTAGAGATTGTGAAGCTGCATGGGGTACCTATCTCGATTATCTCTAATTGTGGTACGTAATTTTTATCTTATTTATGGCGGTCTTGTTAGAAGGGATTGGGCACTAAGGTTAGTCTGAGCACTGCTTTCCATCCTCAAACGGATGGGCAAGAAGAAAGGAATATTCATACATTGGAGGATATGCTTAGGGCGTGTGTGATTGACTGTGGAGGCAGTTGGGTTGAGCATCTACCCTTGGTAGAGTTTGATTACAACAATAGCTATTGTTCTAGTATTGGTATATCCCCTTTTGAGGCATTGAATGGTAAGAAGTATAGATCTTTTATTGTTGGTTCGAGCTTGGTGAGGTGGATATGTCAGTCTGGATTTGGTCTAGCAGGCTATGAAAAAGGTAAAAGTAATTTGGGATAGGCTTAAGGCTACCCAAAGCTGCCAAAAGTCCGATGCGGATGTAAGGTGTAGAGACTTGGAGTTTGAGGTTGGGGATAGGGTGTTCTTAATGGTATCGCCCATGAAGGGGGTAATGAGGTTTGGTTAAAAAGGGAAGCTCATTCCCTGGTATGTTTATCCTTACGTGGTTCTGTGAAAGGTTGGTAATGTGGCTTATGAATTGGAGTTGCTTTCTGGTTTGAGCTCCGTTCATCTGGTATTTTATGTTTCCATGTTGAGGAAGTGTGTTGGTGATCCTTCTTTGATTGTTCCTTTGGAGGGGTTGGGTATCTCAGACTCTTTATTTCATACAGAAGTCCAGATTGAGATATTGGATTGACAGTTTTGTTGGTTGTGGACCAAGGATGTGGCTTCGATTAAGGTTCTTTTGTGGAACCATAAGGTGGAAGAACCTACAAGGAAAGCGAAGGAGAACATAAAGTCCAAGTATCCACATCTATTTTCTGCTCCTAGGATTCGTGCGGAAGGTATGTCTTCTTGAACATATCTTTATTTTCTGAGTTTGTTAAAGTAAAGATTAATATCCTTACATTTTTGTTTTCAAACTTTGTTCAAGAGTAGGAATATATTATATAATGCAAATGACTCGTACGTGTAGTTACCCCTACCTTGTCCATCATTCGAGGATGAATGTTCCTAGTGGGGGAGACTGAAACACCCTAGTTTCTGTACCTTAGAAAATTTCCATGATTTTTGGTTTTTGGTCAAGATACGACTTAGGGAACGATTCATACACTTGGGTACAGGTGGTATGGTCCAGACGTATACTGACCAGTATTGGTTGGTGGGGTGGATTTAGTTACTGGAATGGGTATGACTTGGGTGGTACGAGACGTATCAGTGGATACGAATTGTTTGATTACTTCACTTAACCTTGAACTTGGTAACTTAGGTTGGATCTAAGTACGAGTGGCTCACCATGAGCAGTAAGACAGGGTATGAATCATGCCCAAGACTCGTATAGGGGGACGGTGTTCAAACCTCCTGGATTTTATTCTGCTTGGGGTATGATTTATGGGTACTATTCGTATACTTGGATATGACTTGGGTTTGGGTGTGTCATACCTTGGACAGTGTTGGGTCCAAGAGGGAAAACCTACGGTACGAGAGATGGGTACCACTCGTATAGGATAGGTACGACTCGTAAGGGCCAGTCGTACCCTATGATGGGAATTAAGTGCAGTTTGAATCAGGGTAATCTGGATATTTTTTTTACTTATCCTAGTAAGGTCCCATGACTTATATTGCACTTGGGAGGTTATTTTCCCTACTATTCTATTCTTAAACACTTAGAAACACTCTTAAATACTCTCTAGAGTTCTTGGGAAAAAGAAAGCTAGGGTTTCATCTTGAGGAGTGAATTAGGGCTTGTAGTGATGATTTCTTTCTATCATCATCTTAGTTTATGGCATGTTCTCTTCCCTCATTATTATTTCCAACTAAAGGCATGGATTTCATATAATCTTTTCATGATTTGAATGTTGTATGATTTTGGGTTTTCAAATATAATTGGGGGGGTTTTGGCTTTAAATATTTGGTTATGGTTTCCCCATATTTTAATTATGCTTTAATATACATTAGTGGTGGTTTTGGATATTTGGTTGCATGGGAATGGTTGTTTGGTAATCGGCTTTGGTTTTGAAAAAACTATAGCCCCAATGTGTTTGATAAAATACCTATACCAATGTTTTCACCATAATATTGGATTTTCAATGGAACTTATGCATGGTTTAGACTTGGTACTGGAACCCTAAATGATATGACTAGTTTAAATAGTTTTGGAATGATTTTTCTTAGTAAACATACTTGTAGGGTACAAGGGAATCCCCCAAGATAATATGGTAATGAATACTTGTGGGGTACATGAGAATCCCCCAAGTTAATTGGATAACATGGTTTATGGATATATGGGAATCCTTTCACCACTAAAAGGTTTGGATAAGGATAATACTTTCAAGTTATAGCTGGTATAACGATACCACTACTAATAGCCTTGGTTAATAATAATGGAAAAAGGGTTTGGTTGGAAATGGTTTTAGTTGGGCAATAATAGCGGGTTGTGATAGTTAACTGTGAAGGTAGGAGTCCAATAGACAAACACGGGAAACTCATGTTTGCCTACATGAGGGGTAGGTCATGGCAACCATGTATGATACGTATAAGGTACATGGGAATCCTCTAGGTACACAGTACATATGTATCATGGAGAGTGAAGGGTACATGGGAATCCCCGACTCTTATGGTATCTCCGATTCGTACATATATACACATTGGGGCCTGTTCAGGGGGTTACACTGGACCCATATAGCCCATTGATGGTTTTAGGTCGATTAAGCTTCATATACCCAGGTTAAAGGTTTTAAATGCATGCTAAACCCAATTTCATTTTCCGACATAGTTATATATATATATATATATGGGTTTTGTGCATATGGATGGTTTTACTTTGTTTTCTTAAATGGAATTATTTTGTCCATATCTTGAGTTCATGCTAGCGTTCACTTGCTAACCCGTCTTCGAACGGCTGTATCCCACACGATGAAGGAACCAGCCATTTTACTTCTCCTGTTTAGCATTCAGACATTTGGGGGCCATCTTTAGATTAAAGTGGTGATCTTCCATCTTTTTGGAAGGATCCATTTCATGGATGTTATTTTATAATTTGGATTATTTATGGATATTAGTTTTTGCTATGGTTTGGGGCATGTCCCAACCAGATTTTTGTAATCCTTTGGTGAGAGGATTTTATGGAACTACTGTCAGTTGGTATGGGTGGGATTGGTATTAGTGTTAGACTTGGTATTGGCATCAGTATTGGGGTTGACATCATTGGACAAAATTTCTCACTATTCTATCCTCTTTTATTTTGGGGATTATATATTTAATTATTAATGGAACTTATTTGATTATGGTTGGATTTATGGTTTTGTTTTGGCTTGGTATGGTTGGATGGTTGTTATGGGACGGTTGGACTTGGTTGGGTTGGTCACGGTCGTGATCCTATCCCAGGGTCTTCATATGAGCTGTTATGCTATCTTGTTATATGTTCAAAATTCAGCCAACTTAGGACAGGCGGCTGGAGATTGGGTTGGGTAATGGGGGTGGTCTCCGATCCCAGTTGAACTTGGGATGCCTATTTCAACAAGGCCCTGGGTCTGGTCGAGTCAAAGACGCAACTTAGCATTTTATTCTTCGGTGAGCCCTTCTAGAATAGCCAGTCTTAAATAAGGTATTTGATGCTCAAGTGGCAGGACTATTTTAACTCCAAAAGCAAGTGAGTATGGGGTTGCTTACGTCAGTGTGTGGTGAGTCATTCTATATGCCGGAAAAGCTTTTTCCATTCGCTTATGCCAGTATCGTTTGGATTTAGAGATGACTTTCTTCAACAAGTTGTATAAAGTCTTATTGAATGCTTCAGCTAGACCATTGGTGGAAGCATGGTACATAGAAGACTTGTGCTGCTTGAAACCAAAGAGATCACAAATCTTATCCATTGGCTTATTATCAAATAGCTTTTCATTGTCGGTTATTATGTACTGAGGGAATCTGAAGTGGTATATAATATTCAATTAGATGAAGTTTGCAACACTTTCATTCTTTACTTCCTTAATAGCAATAGCTTTAGCCTATTTTGAGAAGTAATCTGTTGCAACTAAGATGTACAGGTGCCCATCAGAAGATTTTGATAGTGGTCCAACAACATCGAATCCCCAAGCATTGAATGGACAAGATGTTATAGTTGGGTGAAGTACCTTTGGAGTTTGATGCATGAAATTTGCATAGAATCGACAAGCTTTGCATCTTCTAGCATGGTCCAAGCAATCTTTCACTATTGTTGTCAAATAGTACCCCATTCTTTTAATATGAAAATTGAGCTTTGGTCCCTGATAAGATCCACGAACACCCGAGTGTTGTTCTTGTAAAGCTTGAACTGCTTCTTCTTCTCCCAAACATCGCAAAAGTACTCCTTCAAATGATCTTCTGTATAGCATGTCTTTATAGTAAAGGAAAAGAGGCGGACGACGACGGATGTCAGTCCTTCTCCTTGGATCCTCTAGAAGTATCCCATAACATAACTAGTCAATGACTGGTCGTCGCCAATATTCCTTTATAGATTCAAACATGGCGACGAGTTGCTCAACCTTATTTTCTACATCTTTATCCTCATTCGGTGGCGGTACTAACCATTATTGGTGTATAGTAACTCATGTCTGATTAGGAAGATCTAGGGTTGAGGCCAAAGAAGTTAGGGCATCAACTTGCTTTTTTTATTTACTTGGCATATGCTGGGGGATTACTTCGCCAACCCATCCCTTTAACTTTCGAGTATAATCATGATATGGACGTTGCTCAGGTTTTGTGGCTTCATAGCTTCCCAATATCTGCTTGATCACCAATTGAGAGTCACCAAAGACTTGTAATTGTAGTTGTTTCGTATCAATTGCCATCTTAAGTTTGAGTATTAACGCTTGATATTAACAACATTATTAGAGCAACAGTTTGTTAGGGTAAAAGAGTATAGGATGACCTCTCCTTATGGAGTGACGAACACCACACCAGCACTAGATCCATCTTGATGTGCAGCACCATCAAAGTACATCTTACTCAGGGTCTGACTTCAATAACCATTGCATCTTCATCAGGAAGTTCATCAGTCATTTTCTAGTCATCAAGTATTGGGTGGCCTGCCAAGAAGTTTGCCAAAGTTTGTCCCTGTAAAGCCTTTTAGGGAACGTACACAATCTCAAACTGTTGAAATTGAAGGTAACATCTTGCAAGTCGATCACTAAGGACTGGTTTTGAAAATACAAACTTGATGGGATTTTACCTATACACAAGATAGACAACATGAGCTTGAAAGTAGTGTTTCATCTTTTGAATTGAGAAGGCCAACGGAAAAGATAACTTTTTATTTGGTGAATAATTCCGCTTAGTTGGTGTCAACATTCTACTCAGATAGTAAATAGAGTTTTCTTTGCCTTCACTATTTTCTTATGGCAGTAGTGCTCCAACTGACTTTCTTTGTGCCGCAATATAATGTATTAACGGATTTCTAGGTATCGGTGTTGCAAGAACTGGAGGCTTTATCAAATATGATTTGATACTTTCAAAGGCCTTACTACAAGTTTGGTCCCATTCAAAATGAGCATCCTTCTTCATGAGACGGCTAAATGGTTAATATTTCTGGGCCAGATTTGAGATGAACCTCTTTAAATATGCTAGTCTTCCTTGAAGACTTTTTAACTCATGAATTTTTTTAGGCTTGGGCATCTTCAAATTATATCAACCTTGGCCAGATCAATTTCAATATCTCGGTGTCATATAATGAAGCCAAGGAACTTCCCAAAAGTAACTCCACAGGCACATTTCAATGGATTCATCCTAAGTTGATATTTTCAAAGCAACTCGAATGCCATTCTTAGATCCTTTAAGTGGTCATCTCTCTTTCTTGGATTCACCACTAGGTCATCCATATAACATTCAACATTTTTATGGAGTAGGACGTCAAAGTTGTTTTGTATAGCCCTTTGACAATTGTCACCAATGTTCTTCAAACCAGAAGACATTACCTTGTAGCAATAAATACCTTTGGGAGTACAAAATACAGTGAGCTTTTCATTCTTTGGTGCCATGAAAATTTGGTTATAGCTCGATGAACCATCCATGAAGGACATTGCCTCATAACTAGTGGTGTCATCGATCATCAACTCTAGTATAGGAATTGGAAAATCATCCGTAAGACAGGCATTGTTGAGATCCCTTAAGTTGCCACAAACTCAAATTTGGCCATTTTTCTACCTCACAAGAATATTAATTAATATCCAGATGGGATATTTGACTTCACGAATAAAGCCAGCATTAATGATTTTGTTAACTTCATTTTCAATCAATGGAACCAACTCTGGCCTAAAGTGCCTCTGGTCTTGCTTAATAGGAAGATCCCCATTCTTGACTGTCAACTGATGGACTGCTACTTTTGGATCTAAGCTAGGTATTTCCTTATAACTCCAAGCGAAGATATCCATATATTTTTTGAGTATTTCCATATAAGTAATTTCTTTATCCTTTTTTAGGAAGGCACTCAGGTAAGTTGGTCTTGGGTCTTCATCAGTGCGAATGTTGACTTTCTTTAAGAGATTTACTGTGGTCTTCACTCCTTCATCAAGTTTCAATAGAGCATCTCCAGCATCTTCCTCCTCTTGAGGGCCATCATCGTTGATAGATATGTGGTAATGCCAACAAATATCTTCCTGTTTTTCATCAACCTTCATTTGAAATAAGACATTATTTTTATTTTGGGTTGTAACATGATATGAGGAGCCAACACTTTTCCTCACATTCCTTGGTATAAACCACAGTCTGAGCCTTAGCTTTTAATACCTCGTTGCATAAAACCACCAGTTTCGTTCACCGACTCATTCTAGAAGGAATCAAACTTTGAAAATCATTTTGGATCTTAGGTGAAAAGTGCATTATCATACTTTGATGACTTCTCCGATGCTTTTTATTTTTCTTCTTATTTAGAGGATCCAACCTTTCAAAACAGAAGTTCTTGCAGTTGATTCTCTAAGTCGATCAAAGATAGAAGGTTGTTTTATCCTTTTTCAAATTTTATTTTGAATAAAATAATTTTGACCTTTTCAAACTATTCAAGAAAATTTTAAAATAATTTTGACAAAGATTTATAGAGTCACCGCTTGATTCTATAGAAAAATATCAAAAAAACTTAAAGGTATTTCAAAGATTCAAAAAAAAATCTTTGAAATAAAAGAAACTGAGTAAGGGTTCAATTAACTCCCTAAGAAAGTTTTTAAGGCACTTAGGATCATCCATTTAAAATGGTTCACCAAATGATCATTTTTCGACTAACTTACAAAAGGTTGCTAACTTTGCAAAAAGGGTTACTTTTATAAAACTAAAAATTACAAAATAACACAACTTATCTTTCATTAATTACAAAAAATCCCAACTCCTCAAACTTATTACAAAAATCTTATTTTTGGTGTTTCTCTCTTTAAAAGCAAATATACATAAGTAAGATGATTTCTTTCACCATTTTTCACCCTTAAAACTCTCCTAAAATCAAGCATCGGTTATCATTTTGAATACAACTGTACTTGACTCCAACTTACAGGATTAAATTTTATCTTAATCTCCATTAATTATTCTAATTTTTAAGTGTTGAGGTTAGTATTTTTTCTTCATCATTTACTGAACCGATTTTTGGGGATTTTTGAATGAAGTAATTGTTGTCTGTTCTTATTAAGTATTTTTTGGGGTTTCTTCTTTAACAAAATTTTTGAAATCGTCCATTTGAAGTACGATATTAACAACTTAGTACTTTGTTAATGGAGCATTCTCCTTAATTCAATTTTGGAGTTTTTCAAAAGAACAAATTATTGCATGTTCTTATTAAGTATTTTTTGGGAGTTTTAATTTAACAAAATTTGGTTGTTATTTCATTATTGTTCTTTTTTTGTTTCAAAATCGTCTATTTGAAGTAGAAATAAACATATTTGTACTTTTTTAATGGAGGATTCTCCTTCTTTTAGCTTAGGATTAACTCAGTTAGATACAAATCCGGTAGTTGGGTTTGTTCCCGGAATTTTTGACTACGAGGAACCTAACTTTGTTGAAAACAGATCTAAATTGTGTAACGACCCCAACAAGATGAAAGAGATTAGAAAAGCTGTTGCTAAGAAGTCAAAAAAAGCAGTTGGAAAATCATCAAGATTATCCAAAAAATTTGATTCTGGACGTCCACGTCTTCCTAAGGTATATATAATTTTTCATTTTTGTATATGTTGGGTATATAAATTTGTGGTGAGCTTTTTATTTGAAATACAGTGATCTATATAATTTAATATACATAAATGAATATTGGGTTTATGTTAATTCATATGTATATGTTACACATATATTACTCAGCACATATATATAAGTTAGTTTTTCCATTACGTTATGTTATGTTAGTTTGATGCACTGAACATGCACTGTGTATATGAATAACATATACATAAACTTCAATATGTTGTTAAGATTGTGTTGTGTACTTCATACACATCATATTTTCTGTGTATATATGTATATTTTTTGAAGAGGTATTTAAAGTAATGGATATTAGGTATGTATATGTTGACATATACATCACTTCTGATATTTTGTTTGTTGTATTTTTGAACCAATAATTCTCTCAATTTAATTTTATGTATATGATAGTAATATACATAAGTTTAGCATTTAATTTTACAACGCATGCTCATATTGACATATATATGTTTTGTTATTTTAGTGTTTTATATAGTTTGTGTTTTGTTATTTTAGTTTGATGAACTGAACATGCCATGTGTTTTTGAATAATATATACATAAACTTCAATATGTTGGTAGACTACTACTGTGATATGAATTGCATATACATAATGGATATCAGCATGTATATGTTGACATATACATCACTAATGATATATTGTTTTCTGTGTTTTAGAACCAATACTTCTCACAAGTCAATTTTATGTATATGTTAGTAATATACATAAGTTTAATGTTATTTTCATTTAAAAACACATGCTCACATATCATGTGTTGTTTCTTTCTCAATGGGGTACGAAATACAGGATAAGAAAGGTCCCTGCGCATTCGTTGCATTTCTGTAGTTATTGCAATCGAAAATTTGGAGAAGAAATAAAAAATTATCTTGGTGAAGAAGTTGTAAATCTGCTCCGACAAATAATTTTTGGTTCATTCCTAGACATCCCGAATTGTAATTATCAGGGTCAATTATCTAAATTCTTACTCATGCTCGAGATAGAACAAGACTATCCGGATGAAATACACGTTTACATGCAGGGAATCACACTCAAGTTTACTATTATTGAGTATGCCATTATATCTGGTCTTAAATATTTAGAAAACATCGAGGAGCACCTCTTTTGTGTTACATCAAAGTCCGCATTAATGATGAAGTATTTTTCAGGATCTAAGAGTTCTGTCAAAAGGAGTCTCTTTTAGAGCATTTCAAGTTAGGCAACATTGAAAACAATTCTAATGCTCTGAATATGTCAATAATTTACTTCATTCACACCTTTTTGTATTCACAAGTACGTGATTCTACAATTAGAAAATCAAATTTTGTGATGGTTGAGAATGGTAGTTATGAATAATTTCCATGGGGAAGAGTTCATTTGAAAAGCTTATTGCATTGTGGAGACAGGATTTTTTTTGTTGCGAAATATTTATACTCGATGGGGGGAATGCCTTATGTGCTGAATGTTTGGATGTATGAATGTCGTTCTGAGGTAGACAGTACGATAGCTAAGCGGGTGGGAAATGTAATTCCCTGAATTTTCAACTGGCAGGTGGTTGGAATCAAAGTTAAGTACGAGAAATTTATGGTTGGTATGTTCAGCAAGGTAAGTATGATGTATATTATTTCGATCTTAGTTTTAATTTTCAACGTGCTTACTTTAATAGACTTTTAATGTTGTTATTTTTTATTGTTTAACAGTTTGTATACAACAATATACGATCAACTCATGAAGAAGTACAAACTCTTAATTTGCAAATGATTGAGGGATTTCAATTAAAAGAAGCTGAAAGTGGATTTCCTCCAGAAATTGCTGCAGATTGTTCCAATAAAAGACCTGTTGTCGACGTACAGTCACAAGTGGACCTCGATATACAAGGTTTTGAGGAATTTAGTATGGTCCCTCCTACAGAAATTCTGAAGAAGACAGGTTTGATTACTGATGCTTCAATATCTCATCCAACTAAGAAGCAAAAAATAGTTTGTTTTGATTCCACAACTGCCGAGGAGCAAGTTTGTCAGAAAACACCATCTTTTGTATCAACAAGAACTATGCCAACCCAAAAAACAGCTTCTTCAGGTTCGGAGCGTGTTCATGTCGAAAAGACAACTCCATCATCGTCACTCAAGTCAGTTTGTCAGGACAATTCTGATGAAAAGTGGAATGATATAAAGTTATTTTTGCAATCTTATGTAAGTTCATTCATATCTAATATTCAACTTTCTTCAGCTTTTGATATGCTGGTATACACAAAATTCAACTTTCATCAACATGTAGTCTTATGTAAGTTCATTTTGACATGTAGGTTGACATAAAAATCAACTTTCTTCATGATCTAATAGTCAAATAACATCAAGACTCAAATGAAAAAATGGATAAACAACATGCCGAACTCATCCAAATGTTGAAACACAACAGCCAAAAAAATGAAAAGGTACACCAAAAGTGATTTAAGTTATACAATTCATGATTTTGTATTTCTTTTTGCTTCAATTTTGTGCATTTATACATATTCTGAATTAGAATTGTATTACGTATTATTTAAGTATTATTTGTAAAATGTTTTATAACATACATAAAATGTTTACTTTGTGTTATATAATATACAAACAATATGCCATGTATATTAACTATTTCTCATGGAGTTGATAGTTGCAATGGCATAGTAGCTGCCAATTATGTTATGTATATTAACTAATATACACAAATATTTTAAGTTAAATACACAATATAATCATAAGTTATACTCATAAGTATGATGTGTAGTTTATAGCTATGTATATTACATACATTTTATGTTTGTAATATAATATACATAAATTATTATATTGTGGTATATAATATACCAACAACATGCTATGTATATTAACTATTTCTCATGGAATTGATAGTTACATTGGCATAATAGCTGACAATAATGATATGTATTTTAAATAATATACCTTACTGCTTTATGTTAAATCCACAATATAATCATAAGTTATACTATGTGTATTTTATAGCTATGTATATTACATTGAAATGGCATAGTATCTGATATATCTACTACAACAAACTATAAAGGTTCATGTTTTGGATGGTTCAACTGTCGGAGAAAAATCAACACAAGCTCAAGTAGATGAGATGGACATCATGCAGAATATTGAAAGCATACAAAAAGGGGTACTTTTTTAAACATACATTATTATTAGATCAGGTCGATGTTATCAAATTTTTCTAAAGAATATATTATATTATTTCAACACCATCAGCAAGAGGGAGAAGAAAAAATAGGAAATGTACCATCTAAAGAAGATGTTGAAGATATTGAAATCTTCAGAACCCTGAAAGAAAAGAAAAAAAAGGTATTTACTCACAAGTGATAATTATATATACTTCGTTACATATATTAATTTTTCGTTACTTCTTTAATTTTATGATTTTTATCCAGCTTAGAATTTGATACAAATTGAATGTTGTTTAACGATAGTGATATTTGAGTTACAATGTATACGCATTGTATTATATGTATATTATTATAATATTCAAATATGCAGCACAACACAAATTATGAAAGCAATTAACATAAAAAGCAATAATTACTTTTTATTCATAGATTTTCGACGAGACAGATAAATCAACAGACGTATACTCTGCTGATGATTTAATGGATGGTCACTATTTTGATTGGAACCACAGTCCTATACAACAACAATCACAGGTTAAAGATCTCAGAATTTAACGTTTACAATTAAAACATTGAACTGACTTAGTTATGTATATGTTTTACATTATGATTGGTAGGATGTCGAGGATGCAGTGAGGATAATGCTATTGCCAGCCTAGATGCTCTTGTAGAATCCGTGGTAAATCACAATTCCGACAACACCAATGTTGGAACATCTACTATTGTGCATGTCCATAATGATCACATGGTAAATAAATAAAGTCATTCTTTTTCAGCCATAGGTCAAATATGTAAGAAATGTACTATTTTTTGCTTACAGTTAAATCGAAATAATGATCTACTTTTTTATATGTTTTGTGTTATGTTTTCAAGGATGTTAAAGGAGTTAGTACTGATATTGGGCCTGCCACATTGGAATGTCTAGTCGCAGCTGTGGAAAACTAGAAACCTGATAATGATAATGTTAGAACATCTAATATGCAGGTAACTTCACCAAAAAAAATTTTGCCCTGTATGTCTTAATTTTCACACATGACACTACTTCTATGTGCCGCGTTAAACTAAATCTAATAATACATACTTCAAATTTAATCTTAGGTTGATTATTCGAGTACACTTTCTGAATCGGCTCAAGTCGAGTTAGATGTGATATTGAAGTTATTGCAGCACCAGTTGATGACGTTCCTATAGAAGTAGTTCCACTGGCAGAACTAGCTGTGAACCAACACGACATCTCTGATAGTTAGCTTCCTCTTGATTTTCCTGATGTTGTTGTCGCAGCTTATCAAGCTGTGAAAACCCCTGCTAAGGTTGCTAAGAGAATAAGGACGAGATCCAAAGTTTTCAAGTCTCCATACACAACAGAATATGCTTCTGGATCTAAAGCAATTGAGGATTACATCAAAGAACAGAAAAAGCAATTCGCTTTTGATGGTTTCCTAATATCTGACACTATGCCAAACAGTGTAATTGAAGAATTCAAACAGTGGGTGGAGGAAGGATTATTGAAGTTTCATGCTAAAAAGTAAGTTTTTATCGATATTAAAATTAACTATTTCACTCAATGAATGTACTACATTTTTTTTATAATAACAAATTTAATTTTTTTATAGAAAATATGATGATGATCACTACAAAGCAAAATCATCTTCGCTAGGAGTTCATGAAATTACTTTTGTGGTTGCTCATGCACGGACAAAAAATTGGTTTTACTTGATGTCTCAAAAGAACACGTGTTGGAACGATGAGGTATTTAAATTTTTTAATTTGATAATCATTCATTTTTACTTGTTCTATTATGTTGTATACATACATATTACTTGTTCTATTATGTTGTATACATACATGCATGGTATATATGTGTTAACTTCCTTCGGAGATTTTCTATGTGTTCAATAAGTTTTAAATAAACTATGTTTCTCTTAAACTAATACTTTAATTTCTAATTTATGTACATCATGTTTTTGCACTATATATGTGTTCATTTTTTATATGACCAGTTTAGGCATTTGACAACACCTACATATACGTTATAATATACATCACTGTTGATTTTTGTGTCATGTTTGTTCTAGTATCCTCAGATCACACAAAAAAGTTTGTGTATATGTTAACAAATTCATCACTACTAAAATAGATGGACATCATCTATGTATATTATAACCTATATGTTAA
The DNA here is from genome assembly GCF_002878395.1 of Capsicum annuum. Lineage (NCBI taxonomy): Eukaryota > Viridiplantae > Streptophyta > Magnoliopsida > Solanales > Solanaceae > Capsicum > Capsicum annuum. Next base: position 164,073,577 of record NC_061122.1, read on the forward strand.
CTCAATTATAACACAACAAAATATGTATATGTCTACCTTAATATATATATGTTAATAATTGATAATCAGTATGTATATTAAATAATATACATCACTGAATGTATATAGTTATGAACTTTCTTACATACTCAGGTTTCGTCATATTTTATGTATATGCATTTATTATCTAGATGTATGTCTACAAACACTATTCTTAAAAGTATGTGATTTTTATTATATAGGACATAATTTGTTTCAATTTTTCTTCTCTTTTGTAGCATATTGATACCATTTTCTATCATTTGCGGAAGAAATCGAAATTAAGGAGCGATCAAGATTACAGGTTCACAACAACCAACTATTTTTTCTAGAACTACATTGACTTTACAGAAAAAACAATACAATTATGGATAGAATATATGAAAAAACAATTATTAAATAATAATATAAATGTATTATATGCACCAAAATATATAGAAAGAACACTAATAGGAACAGTGAAATTATGGTTTTTAAATCTAACTGAAAATAGTAAAAGAGTATTAAGAACTGACAAACCTACAGAAGGAACATCATCAACAACTACAACTGAATTACCACCTATAGAATTATTAAAAAAATATTAAACAGCTATAAAAGACGAATTTAGTAGCATGACAAAAACAGAAGAAGAACAAAATAAAGAGAAAGATACAAATAGGAATTTAATGTTAAAATTAGCAATATGTAATATGTGCTACATAGATGAATATACTTGCACATTTAAAGAATATCATTATAAAGGAGCATATAATACAGAAAAAAGTAAAGAAATAAGGAAATTTTTAGTAAATTACCTGAACCATTTAGTTCAAAAATAATAAAAAGTTGGGATGAAGCAAAAATAGTAGATACTCTAGGAGCAAGAATAAAATTTTTATAACAATGGTATAGAAACCTATGTGAAAAATATAGAGAAGAAATAAAAATGGAACAAACATTAATAAGAAATTTAGTATGTTGCAAAGATAAAATAGCACCTCAATTTGGATGCGAAGAAAGATATTATAAGAAAAGAAAAAGGTATAAGAAATATAAGAAATACAAGAAATCAAAATATAAGTATAAGAAACCAAGAAAAAGATATTATATAAAAAATTATAAACATAAAAGACCATATTGGAAAAAGAAATCTATAAAGGAATGTACTTGTTATAATTGTGGAAAATTAGGACATTTAGCTAGAGATTGTAAATTACCTAAAAACCCAAAAAATAAACAAATATCAGAAATAAAAATAGAAAATACAGAATATATGCAGATAGATTATATAGATTACGAATTAAAAAGTGAAGACATTATATATGAAATTTTAGAAAATGAAACAGATAATGAAATAGAAGATAATGAAATAGATAGTGAATTAGACGAATTAAATGACTAAAGAAGATATACAAATAAACCAAATAACTGAAGAAAATATAAAAATAATAAAAAAAGAAGAATATTTAAATGACGAAGGAACAGATCAAAACATAATATTTGATAATAATATATTTGATAAAATAAAAGGAAAAGAGTTAGACTTATTAAGTGTAGAAAAAATATTTAAAATACCAACAATAAAAAATATATTTACTAGGAAAAAGGAAGAATACTATGTAGTAAGTCAAAAGGAACAGGTAATAGACTGTAGATATGCAAAAGGTAAAGTTAGTATACCACTAGTAACAAAAAAGTTAATTAATAAAGAAATAAATGATATAAAAATTAGAGACCCAATAAAATATGTACACCTTGGAGGTACAAGATATTAATAAAAGCATATTTTAGAGAAGAAATAGATACACCAATAAAATTATATTTAGTAGATGATAGAATTATAAAGCCTATAGAAAAAAGTATAATAACTTCCATAAAAGGAAATTTAATATACCAAAAATTTAAATTTATAATAAGTGCGAATTATTTAGTAGCAATAATAGATAAAAATATAGATAAATCATTAGTATTATATTGAAAAATATCAGGAATAGAACTAATCCCAGGAAGTAAAATATTTACAGCAAGATGTAAAAATCTACATGTATTAACAACAAAACACAAAATAACAGGAAAAAATAAAATTAACAAAATACAAATAGAAAGTCCTTTTGAACAATTCGTAAAAACAATTGATAATAATGATTATAGTTACAAAAATATAGACATAGAAGAAGATTTAGAAATAATAAATGATAGAATAAGTACAACAAAAAGAATAGCTTATGAAAAATCAGAATCATCAAGTTCATCAAAAAGAACAAGTTATGAAACAAGTTCAATAGTTAATTTAACCAATATTACATAACAGGAACAATAAATGAAAAGGAATATTTAATACTCTTAAATACAGGACAAGAAGAAAATTATATAGCAAAATATCTAGTAAAAATGAGAAAATAAAATCTGATAATAATATATGCCCAGATCTACCAAGAAACTTAATAAACACTAAAAATATAGCAGAAAAAAAAAATAACAATAGCAGTTAGAAAAATAAAAATAGAATTTGAAAGAAAGGAAGAAATGCAAAAAGCAGATATAATATTAGGAATTAAATGGCTAGAACAAGTAAAACCATACAATATAGAACATACACAATTATCTATAACATATAATAGAGAAAAATTATTCTTAAGAAAAGCTTTAACATGATATGAAAATATGTGTATTAATGAAGATAGTAGTAGAAGGATATTACAGTAGATATTATACACCTATGATAGATACAGGAGCAGAAGCTAATTTATGTAGATATAATTGTTTACCAGAAAGCAAATGGGATAAATTAAAAACACCAATAATAGTTAAAGGATTTAATAACGAAGGAAGTTTAATTACTTATAAAGCTAAGAATATAAAAACACAAGTATGAGATAAAATATTAACAATAGAAGAAATCTATAATTATGAGCTAACATCAAAAGATATACTTTTAGGAATGCCGTTTTTAGATAAATTATACCCACATATAATAACTAGAACAGATTGGTGGTTTACAACACCATGTAAATAGAAAGTAAGAGCAAAAAGAGTTACTAATAAAATAAGAAAGAAAACTGATTGGATAGAAAGAAGTAAAAAAATTACATAAAAATTAGAAAATATAAAAAATACTGAAGATACAATAGAACTGGTCGTATTTTCAATAAATAAAAAGGAAATAACTATATTTTCAATAAATAAGATAGAAATAATTAAGAAAAAATTAGAACAATTATATAGTGAAGATCCACTAAAAGGATGGGAAAAACATAAAACCACTATAAAAATTGAATTAATAGATAAAAACAGCATAATATCCCAGAAACCATTAACATATAATTTTTATGATCTAAAAGAATTTAAAATGCATATAGACGAATTATTAGAAAAACAATATATACAAAAAAGTAATAGTAAACATAATAGCCCAGCATTTACAATAAATAAACATAGTGAACAAAAAAGAGGAAAAAGTAGGATGATTATTGATTATAGAAATTTAAATGCAAAACCAATGAATTATAATTACCCAATACCAAACAAGATATTAAAAATAAGACAAATACAAGGATATAATTATTTTAGTAAATTTGATTATAAATCAGGATTTTACCATTTAAAGTTAGAAGAAGAATCTAAAGAATTAACTGTATTTACGGTACCATAAGGATTTTATGAATGGAATGTACTACCATTCGAATATAAAAATGCACCAGGTAGATATCAACATTTTATGGATAGTTATTTTAAACAATTACCTAATTGTATAGTATACATAGATGATATACTATTATATACAAAAACTAAAGAAGAATATTTAAAATTATTAGAACAATTTACAGATATAATAGAAAAATCAGGAATAAGTTTAAGTAAGAAGAAACCAGAAATTATGAAAAATCAGATAGAATTTTTAGGGATACAAATAGATAAAAGTGGAGTCAAAATGCAACAACATATAGTCCAAAAAATAATAAATTCAGAAGAAGAATTAGATACAAAAAAAAGAAATTACAATCATTTTTAGGATTAGTAAACCAAGTAAGAGAATATATTCCAAAATTAGCAAAAAACTTAAAACCATTACAGAAAAAAATTTAAAAAGGATGTAGAATATAGATATAATGAAGAAGACAAAAAACAGGCACAGAAAATAAAATTACTTTGTAAAGAATTACCAAAATACAATTTTCAGATGAAAATAAAAAATTTACATGTGTAGTAGAAGCTGATGCAAGTGAATATAGTTATGGATGAGTACTAAAATATAGTTATGAAGAAGAAAAATTAGAACATCATTGTAGATATTATTCAGGAACGTTTAACGAAATAGAAATAAAATGGGAAATAAATAGAAAAGAATTATGTTCTTTATATAAATGTTTATAGCATTTGAACCATATATCATGTATAACAAGTTTATTTTTAGAACAGATAATACACAGGTACGATGGTTGCTAACAAGAAAAATACAAAACTCAGTTACGACAAAGAAAATTCAGAGACTAGTATTAAATATACTGAATTTTACATTTACAATTGAAGTAATCAATACTAACAAAAATATCATTGCAAATTACTTATCAAGA